>NW_017307123.1:378470-415422 GCF_000935625.1 Nanorana parkeri
GAAATGAACAATTGACTGGTTTAACCAGCCCAATGGCAACCTAAACTTTTTAATTGTTTTTGGATCCAAAATCAAGGGTTGGAATCTCTGACAGGGTTATTCACAAAGCTGCCGAAGGCAGCCGTGTGAATAACCAACTCAAAGTTAATTGAGCCGAACTCTGTTCGGCTATTCACTTCAGGCTTGTACAGCTGATTTCAGCCATACATCGGTTGAAATCAGCCGTACATCGGCTTGCTTCAGCTGGCTTCGGGTCGGCCGAACATGCTCTGCATGTTTGGCCGACCTGAAGTGCAGAAGGAGTTCCACTCAGCCGATCCAACATCTGGATCGGCTGAGCCAAACCTCCAGCAGCCTACCCGCTGCAGTTTGGCCTATTCTGAGAGGGGAGCCAGGAAACCAGACCCCACGGAAATGCAGGTAAAATAAAGTTGTCTATTTAAAGGAACATAAATAAACATGCATCAGGTAACAGCAGCAGCGAGGTCAGGAACAAGTCGGTCAAGTCCAATGCGGGTACATTTGCCGAGTCGGGTAGTCGTCCAAGCTGGGATCAAGTCCAAAGCGTGTAGTCGTCCAAGCCGGAATCATGCCCAATGCGGGGTCGAGAGCCAGAGGAAACGTAAGCCAGGCCGGATCATACACAGAAACAGACTGACAAAGTCAGGTGTTGCAACATCATCACTGTGCAACGCCCAGGCAGCAAGCAAGCTATAATGCAATCAGAGGTTATAAGAGACTGCAGTCTGCACATGTCCAAAATGGCTGCCACCATGCGGACAAGGTAAGACCTTGACAGCCGGACAGCAGTGAGTGAATAGTCGAATGCCGTCAAGCGGCATTATGCTCAGCTATTCTGCTTGGTACCTCCATGGTACCGAGCAGAATAGAAAAACAGTAAAACAAAGTAGAAAACGATTGGGCAGATCTAGCAGTGACAGCTAGCTCCCCCCAACTGTTTCCTATTGGCCTGGACCTGCTGTCATTACAATGAGAACTCGGTGGAGCCGGCGGTGATATCACTGCCAACTCCACTGAGCTCTCATTGTAATGATAGTTCAGCGTCCCCTGGTTACCAGGTAACCACACAAGTAGAGTGATGACTCATGCCTAAGGATATGCATTTCCAGAATATGGAGCCTTTATGTGACAGTCCATTGAATGTCACTGTGACAAATTAGATTGTTTTAATGACCAGTTTAGTGCTACATGAGGTGCCCTGCCTTCATCCTGTGTACAGATAATTGTGTAATCACATAAATATAATCTGATTGTTCATTGCACCCCATTTTACCTCATCTGTCCTCGCACTGCCTCTGATTAAATCTCTTATTGCAGCAGGGTACCATGTATCACCTGGAAACCAGTGGACGCTGAATTGTCATTACAATGAGAGCTCTGCTGAGCTCTCATGACAGTTCAGCATCCCCTGGTTACCTGGTAACCAGGGGACACATTTTTCCTTGCTATGTCTCTATTGTGGAGATTTCCCCTTGTTTACAGTAATGAATTGATTGGAAATTTTCTCCCAGGGACACAGACAAAAACCAGAAAATCATATTTAGTAAAGGGTGGAGTGGAGCATCCGACTCTTGTTTTTGGTTGTCTGTCCCAGTGTCAACAGCTCCCCCTAACATGTGTATGCGTATGGCAAGAAAAAGAACTGAGGGAGAATCTCACAAAGAGAAATAATAACTCATATAATATTTAACTCTTACCCACTCTATTCTGAACAAAAATAATAAAAATATTCAAACTGTGTACTATACATAATAGTTTTTTTCTTTTTTTTCCTATTTAATTGGTGTTCTATTTACATTAACATGTCATTTTTCACAACCAGCTTTCAAGGTATCAACATGTTTCATTAAAGGAGAACTATGAGGTTAGTGTTTTTCCCCATACTTCTCCTTATCTTAGGGTAACAGGAGGACACAAACTAGCGTCCTCGTCACCCTAAGCTCAGTCTACCGCTATCTACAGCTCACGGTATACTGAGACGCTGCAGTATACCGTGCGTCTCAGCTCGCAGTATACTGAGACGGATCCGGACAATTATGTCTAAATCTGCCCAGCTGTGTGAGTGACAGCTGGCTCTGCCTATCTAGAGGCAGAGCCAGCTGTACCCACCCCCTCCTCTGTCCGTTCCGCCAGTCAGCGCTGGAGGATCGGAGCGGGGGAAATCCAGCCCCTCCCCTGTCACGGCAGAGAGCCGTGACAGGATCGAGAAGAGAGCGAATGCCGGTATGTGTTCGCTCACTTCCCGATCTATTGAGTGGACCTGTGACAGTCTCATTGTCACAGGTTGGCTAGAACTATGAGGTGAGTGAAAAGCACTCACCTCATAGTTCTCCTTTAAAGTTATGCAGTACTTAGTTCAACAAAAACAAATTATTAAAGAGAATATAAAAAAATATGTTGCCACTCATTACAAAAATTAAATAAAAGCCATTTGAAAAAAATTATCTAATGTTTATGGGTCAGCCATTGCCAAAAGGATATTGAAGCTATCCATCAGAAAAATTTTTGGATGAAATTCCTTAGCGGTAGTCTGTAAAAATTATCATTTGTGGATGATTTTTTGTTGCACCAAAGTGACATTAAAATAAAAAAAAATTATGTCATTTTGCTGTAACGAAACGAATGAAAACAAAAACAAACATTCGTCTGAATCCGAATCCCGAAATGAATTGAGTTTTGGACCCGAATCCAGCAAAATTATATAACGCAAAAACCGAATCACAAAATAAACGAAACAATTTTTTTGCTGGTGCACATGTCTATTTATCATTATTAGTTAAAACAATCCTTTCTTAAATGGTTTTGTCTTTTTAGCTTTCAGAATAAAGCCATTCATACCCTAAATGTAGGCTTGCTGTAAAATATAGTGTACACCAGCTGTGTACTAGTTATTCTCCTTGGGTCCTATTCTTTTGTGTCTATAACTATTTATTTATTTGTTTATTTATTTACTATGTTTGCATGTTTCTTTTTTGCTGTATGTCCCTATTTCATAAACTTAACACAGCTGTCTATGTTTGCTATAGTGTGAAGCTTGTTGTGACATCACTGGTCTCTTCGGCATGTTTCACCCTTGTTGAGCTCACATTTTACAGCCCATATTTTTGTATGGTTTAGTTGCAGTTCCTGTGCAGTTGGGCAAAAAACTATTTAGTCAGCCACCAATTGTGCAAGTTCTCCCACTTATTTTTGCACCACTGTATCAGTGTTCCCATAGTCAGAACAGATGATGTCTGAGGTTAAGTGAGTGTCTAAATTCTGGAATTAGAGGCTTTTGGAATATGTTTTCAGCATTGGGATGTTTTGCAGCTGTTTAATTATCATACATCTCTTTGGGGGGTGGTTTGTATGTACTTACTAGTGGTATATACATTTTTCCCTTTATTTTATAGGAAATGTTCCTCTTGGGCTTTCAGTGTCACATTTATACTTAAATATGGTGCTGTAACCTTCCTTTGGTAGGATTATTTTAACAATGTAAAGACACAACTGAAAGTCACAACTTAATATGGGCAGCACAGTGTTCTCCCTCTGCTTGCGTGGGTTTCCTCTGGGTACTCCGGTTTCCTCCAACACTCCAAAGATATGCTGGATGGTTAATTGTCTCCTCTCTAAATTTTCCCTGTATGTATGCATATGAGATAGGGACCTTAGATTGCAAGCTCCTTGAGGGGTGGGACTTATGTAAATGTGAAAAGATCTGCATAACATTGTAGGTGCTATATAAATACCTCCAATCAAGCTACATACCTCATGATTTGTCCGCTCTAATCAAGAGCAAAGGCTATAAAAGTAACGGATGATTGGCTACATCACTAGTCTTAGTGATCATAATCCCTTTAGAATTCTAGGAAGGATCTAAATATAATAGAATAAGGACCCAAGGCTAAAGAGCTAATCCTTTGAATCATACTCAGTTTACAATTGCTGTTTAAAGCGCTGTTTTCTCAATGACTTTGAGTCCTATCCGGTATCATCAATTATGCTGATCAGCCCATCCTAAGTGTGCATGTTTGTGTGAAGTGAGTGAACTGGTTGTTGCAATAACCATTTTAGATAAGCCACGGTTGTCGGTTAAACAGGTGCATTCAGTATGTCCAATGAGATTTTAAATAATACATTTATATAATTTTGTACCATATTCTGACTCTGCGACCCTCTTTAATAGCTGTACTTTGAGTTGTTCCTTACCCGATCATCTCATAATTCTGTTTTTTGGCTATATAAATACCTGTAATAAATACATCAATTTAAAGGCACAACTGAAAGATAAACCTTGTGATGTATGCAAGGAGAACAGCCTGTCTGTACAGTACTCCAGCTTTTCCACTAGACATTTCTGTATTACACCAGTCCATCCAAGTCACCTTTGTTGTTAATCTGCTAAGCTATTCATTTTTTCATGCAAAAGAGGAGTTTCAAAATAAACACACTGCAAATGCATTACAGTGTTAAGTAAATGTTTACATCCATCAATCAGAATAAAATGTGCCTTGCAAAGATGAATGGATTAACAAGCAGGAAATCATCAAAGTCCAGATTTAATTTCATTCAGATTCTTATATCATAAAAAGCCAACACCATTTGGGGGTTCAAAGGAGACCCCTCCCTCAGGGCTTGGTATTGTTGAACAGTGTGTATTAAACTGATAGAACTGGATGGATCCTGAGGGGTAATTAGTATGATCACTTCAAATGCCAGCATATGTGATAGGTAAATGGTTTATTTCCAACTTAAGGTTCTATTCATATAATGAGGCATAAGTTACAATCCTTAATACACACTTTTCCAAAATGGTTACAAAACTGATAGAATAATCAATTACATTTGATTAAAGGATAGATTGTATAAATTAATTCCATTTTTGATGGGGTGATGTTTTCCTTATGTCCCTGTTTTAAAATATTGTTGATATAACAATATGTTCACAAATGGCGGTGCCATTTTCTTTGCCATAGTTAGTTGAAGATGAATACTATTTGAAAAGAATATAGAGAAGGGGAGCAAGGCATTAATTGGGGCTGATTAGGTTAGCTAAGGTTTAATAAGGGTTTAAAAAGGAATAATTTTTTTTTTTTTACTTGGAAGGTTTTTTTAACTAAGGCTGTGAAATAATACATTGCAACATTGTATTTACTCAATAAAACTTTTAAACTATCTGCAAGTGTCATTTTACATGGGAGATATTGCATTTTGGCAGCCGCTTAAAAACATGCTCCTACTATGTAATACATAGCAATCACCGCTGTCATTTTTATAACTAGCAATTGCTGGTAATAGGGGAAGCAGAAGCAGGAGAGGAGCTAAATGCAGAACATACATCATGTAAAGTTTTTAAAAAATACTGTATCTCTTATTTTTGAAATCTAGAGTGGAGGAAACAAGGCTTAAATTCTGCATATAGAATGGGTTCTTTTTTCTAAAAGCTGTAAAAATTTAGAATAGTCTCACATTGTAGCTGGTTTAGAATGTTTTCAAAAGGGCTAGATTTGTCTTTGAATGCAAAAAATAAAAATGGGCATTTATAGTTGTAACAAGCCCCTGCTCGCTCGGTTCCACTCTCCCGGCACTCCTCTGCTGTTATTGGATCAGATGTCAGACCGCAACGTCTGATTCTTCGGTCGTCCGATAATCCGGGATTCGAACTACAGCTATGTGCCGTTTGAATCCAGTTGTGATAGCTCGGAACAAACACCAGGCAGGCTGTATGTAAGTTCCAACAGGGATCTGCTTTATTGAAGACCAGCTCAGTATATATACAGTTCAAGAAGTCTAAACACATAACGCAATCAAACATGAACAGCATGCAAAACAGACATCCACTCCCCGATGCCTTAATGAAGGAATAGGGAGAGAGGAGACACATGTGATGGGATTATCTCCTGAGTGTATCATAGGGTGATCTACTCATCTACACACAGAGTCAGCTACTCCTAGAATCAGCTATCCTAATCCCATCAACACAATACAACAAAGAGACTAATAAACTGTAACAGTTCAATGTCCAGAATTAACCCTCTTCAGTGCTCCTGGAGTCACAGCCTGTACCTATAATACACACGGGGTCATCTAAATGTAATGCCAGGGAACATGTACAGTACATCCCCTCACACATAAACATGGTAAAACGGTTAATTGTAACCCCAAGAGGTCCGAGGGGGGTCTCCATAGTTTTGGGTCCATAGTCAGTAGGAAGGAGGCTAGCCCCCAGGCTCCTCCAACAGCACCAGTGACGGTTCAGTCCGTCACAATAGTTATAAAAAGTGAGTTATTCAATTGCTTTTAGAGATCATGAAGAAATTGCATACCTTTTGGAAAAAAAATAGACCTCATTTTTTTGTGCTCATTTGGCATTCGGCTATTCACTCCCTGCTGTTTGGCATCTATAAGAATAGACCAAACAGCAGCGAGTAGCCTGCCGGAGGTTTGGCTTAGCCGATCCAGATTTTGGATCGGCTGAGTCTAACTCCTCCTGCACTTCGGGTCGGCCGAACATGCTGAGCATGTTTAGCCAACCCAAGGCCACGTGAAGCCACCCGATGTACGGCTTATTTCAGCCGATATACGGCTGAAATCAGCCGTACCAGCCTGAAGTAAATAGCCGAACTACGTTCGGCTCACTTCACGTCAGCTCGGTCTTTCACTCGGCTGCCTATGGCAGCTTAGTGAATAAACCCCTTACTGTCTTAAGGGCTTTTAGATAACGTGATCAATTGTTTTTTAATTTCTTTGTTTTAGATGGACATGTCTTTTTTCAACCTGGTTTTTTATTATGTATCTGTTCTTATTCAGTATTTATACTGAATAATATACAGTGTCTTTGTTCTTATTGTGTATGCTGTAAGTTATATCTTATTCTGTATGTTTAATTGCAGAACAATTCAAATCTTTTATGCCAACGGCTTGATGTAATTCTTTGTATTTGCTCTTATTCTGCAAATATGGAGACTGCATAAAAGTGCTTCTTTAGTTTTGTATTTTGGCTCTAATTATATGTATCTATTCTAATTCTATATGTGTAGACACTGCATAATATCAGTTATTTTGTTCTGTATGTAATTTTGAGCATTTGTTTTCATTTTTCTCTTCATAAACATTGCACCATTGTATGTGTCTTAATTTGTATGCTGGATCCTAGGCATCTGCTTTTATTCTCTATGTGTGGACAGTGCACCGTATCACTTCTGGTTTTGGTTAAAAATATATAACTCTTAAACTGACCAATTCATGCATTTATTCCTAAGTGTCAAGGTTGCGTGGGAAAAACAGCATGATAATACTTGGAAGGCAAGTGAAAATTAAGCAGACCTGATATATCAGTACTTTCTTCTTTCTGTGTCTCATGTCTGCTAACCTGACAGCTGACTGCAATATTTTTTCATACTGTTTCTCATGTTAGACCTTGACATGAAAAAAGCATTAATAAGGCGGATCTATGAATGCTCTGCTTTTACAGAGTATAAAGGGAGTATTTCTAGCTGTGGTGATACTTGTTCAGTTTGTTTTTTAAATATGTGGCCCCACGAAAGAATGCCCACTTCATTGAGGCCACATATATTTATATGCTTGGCAGAAATGGGTTATAAAATATAATTAACTTATAAAATATAATTAACTTAAATTAACTTAATATTAAATTATCCTTAAAACCATTACAGACATTTCAAATACAACTTGTTAAAATTCCTAAACTCTGTCTTTATTTAGATTCCTTAAATGCTCCTTACAGCCAGGCTGGGTAAGCATTCTGAAACAATCAGGGTAGGGCCAATATTCTGAGACAATCAGGACTCTATTGCTTTGCACAGTGCTTTCAGTTTAAAACATTATCAGAGTAGGGTCCCCACACACCTTACGATTATCGTACGATAATCGCGGGAAATCCCGCGATCGTACGATGATCGTAAGGTGTGTGAAAGCCGTGCGACCTCTACTACTGTAAGGTCGCACGACTTTAAACTTACGGACATGTTCGAAAACCCGCCAAGCATCGTACGATGTTCGGCGGGTTTGTGGCATGTCCGTGCGATAACAGCCGTACGGGCCGGTGTGCGCAAGCGCACACTGCCCGTTCGGCATTGTGGTCATCAGAAGCCCACCCCTCAGGGGGCGTGGTTTGCGATCCTCGCAAGTACGTTCTGCTTATGCAACAGAGACAGATCGTATGTTTTTTTAAGTACCTTACAACCATCGCAAGACAGATGTCTTGCAATGGTTGTAAGGTGTGTGCCCAGCCTTAGCATGATAGAGGTTTCTTTAACCAAGCTATACTGCTTAAGCCCCATGCACACAGGCATCAAAATACACGAATCAAGATGCATTTTAAGCTCATTTATACATGTTTCTGGACGCATATAATGCTTTTCTATGTCTAAATGCACACTAAAAACTTTCAGCAGCATCTAGGTGCATTCAGTCTGGCTGTGTTAGCACAAAGAAGGTATATGTGCATCCAGAAAGCATGGTCCAAAAGCCTGGTTTTATACAGAAATAAACATGTAAATGTGTGTAAGTGTGTAAATGCAAGTACATTTAAATGAACAACTCGATCTGGTAAATAAAGGTTTGTGCATTCATCTTCCCAGCTTGGCAGTCATTTCTATTCCTGAGGAAGGGCAGCACTCTTCTAGCTGAAACATGTTAAATGACAAGTGCAGAGCCCACTACTAATATCTTGCATGCATGCCTTCTTTTCAGAGTTACGCTTCCTTGTGGGCCAAAAGTCAGGTGACTCTCCTTGCGGGACAACACTATCCCCTCTTTGGATACACTTATCGGATCATGTAGAGTCCGGACTGTCCTATTCACCATGATCTAGCAGCAGTTCCCCTTACAAGGTAACTTTCTATTTAACAATTTTCACAATAGAGTTTATCAACATTGCAACTATTTCCAGTACTGGCTTTGATTTACCTGCTTTTACTGACTCATTTAAGCAACTATGTATTCAAGTATCAGGGATACATTTTGGTGAGTACTTACTCCATTTTACAAGTGAGTTTTGATCCTTTTTATGTGACTTTTGAGGGTATTGAGGTCACAGCAGCTACCAGTTTTTAAACATCTTATTTTTATTTTGAGCACTGCTCTTCTGTAATATAGTAATATAGTTGTCATTTGGCAGGTAAGGCATGTTAAATTGATTGTTTGGTGTGCAGATTTAAATAAACTGGACAGTTTAAAAACATTGAAGCTATCATTGCTGACTTGCTTTAAAGGGTGCAAGCTTGTCAAGTTTGCTTGCTGCACCTCTCCACTGGAATAAGCTTGTGTATGTCAGGTTTTGGAAAACCTAATAAGAGGGCTCAGACTGCCTGCCAGGGGATTGGAGGAGCGGGAGGGTTCCTGCGTTATGCAGTGATATGCTGCCACATACACTGACTGAACTGTCAAATGCAGTCAAGTTGCTTGCCTCCATGCTAAGGTTCGACCCCCACATCAGTCTAATGTGAACCAGTGTGACATCCCAAGGATTGACAGATGCATGCAACCCACCTCTTCCTTAAGTACAAATGTTCAGATGTCGCCCCACTTCCTACTACCAGAGGCCAGAGCAGTGGCCAGCAACTGGTATAAATACATTCACACAAATGGCATGATTTGAGAGCACAGGATTGTTTCTGGTCAATGACTTCCCAGTTAGGGAAGAATGCATAAGCATTAAAGTCCCTAAACAAACAAAGACGAATCAGTCATAGCAGTTTCCTATTTTCGACCTGAAGTTACTTTTTTTGGTACTTATACTTTTGTGGTTTATATGTTATACAGGCATATATGTAATGCTAGGAAGATGTTAGCCTGGGTAATTAAATAGCAATGCACATTTGCCAAAAACGGGTGTGGCTGGATGTGTCTCCACAAATACACAGGGACAGCAGGGCAAGTAACTTATATGCTCCCTTTCTCCTTCTTACTCCTCCCATCTAGTGGATGGATAGTTACTCTTCCTTGTGATTTTGTACTGGACATGAAGTTCAGGAACCAGGAATGACATCTGTAATTACACACTGAGAACATGTAGAGGCCGCTGTGATATCATAGTGGCCCAGCCGGGTTCTCAGTGTGTAATGACAGCGTCCCTGCAAGTGGCCGGAGCCAGCCATAAGATGACGGCTGGCTCCACCCAGCTGTCAGAAGCAGGCTGGTGGTCGGCCAATGGCCGGCCAGCTTTCGGCTTTCACCTCGGCTCAGTCGAGCCGAAGCATATGCCTTCGCCTCGACGGAACCTCTTGGCCGACTTCGGGAGCTGTAAAGGCTATAGTGAATAGCCCATACAGCAGCCCTTCGGTTCTACTGACCCGAAGGGGTCTTGGGGCCAAAGCTAGCCGAAGGATCAGCCTGAGCTTCGGCAGCTTAGTGAATAGACCCCTAAGTGTTTGGGCAAAAATGTAAAGAAATACTTTGCTGGGAAATGTATATTTGTTTGATCTAGATTTATTTTTTTAAGAAGTTTAATACTACTTTAATATACTGAGATGTTAGTAGTTGCTGTGTATGCTCTAAGAATGTGGAAACAAAGCCTAGTCTTGTAAAAAGAAAATATGTCTGTTTAGGTATCTTGTTACTTGTCCTTCCCAGGTTTTAGTGAATATACACATTTATGACCAGTGTAATAGTATTCATCAATGGACATAATTTTAGAGGTATCCTATCAGATCAAGTATATGCACATTGTAACACAGCTATTTAATGTCTCTCAAAATAATTCTGCTAGTCTCGTGACAATATCTTAATCTTGCTTTCTCCCTAGAAAGCCAGCACCATATATGTTCAATCATCATCCAACATCAACATCTGCTTTCTGAGCTAAGATGCTAGCCATAAGTAACACATCCATGTAAACCCTTGTGCCGTCACAGTAGTCTTTTTGTTTTTGGAAGAGAAGGGGAAGTTTTTATGTTGTAACATTCACAATGAGTAAATATTAGAGGAAGAGAGACTGTCTACAGAAAATTGATGTCAGCCATCATCCAAGATGCTCCTCTAGGCACAGGTACTTACTGTAGTTTACCTTACATCATTGTGTCCTTGTTGACATTTTGGCCTTACACCTTTCTGCGTTTCCAACCATCCATCTGTAACGTTTGACTCCTAAATCCTTTGATCCTCATCTAGCTATTTATTTCTTGGCCTTTCCAACCCTCTCTTGCTTTCATGTTCTTCTGTAAAACCTGTTTGATTAGCTTGTTAGTTTCCATTCTCATAAAGTTACCCAGTCAACTTACTTTTTTCTACAACATACTGTTGTTTACAGTACATCTTATTATTTTTCTTATCTTATCGTATATGTAATACAATTAAAAAAATGACTAGTTCCAGTTCTTAATGGGCATGCATGATTTTGAGGAAAATGTGTTTGGTAAAATAAATCTTGCCCAATTCATTGACATGTGCAATATGTTAGGTACAGAAATCTTTGGTTCATGAAAAGGTTCATGCTGCTTGAGGAATTAATTACCCTGCATTGATTTAAGATAGATAAAGTGTGTCAACTTACATTAACACTGAAGATGTCACTTAGGATGTATTAGGCTGCACTTTAAGATAGAAGATAGAAAGAGTTTACTATATGCTTTAAGATTAATTTTTTAACCACAATGAGTATGTGAGCACATGGAGAGTTGGTCACATTTTTAACATCTGTTTATGAAGGATCCCAAACCTCCAGATTTAAATAATGTGTGTATACACTTAATTATGTCTGATTGTTGAGCATTTCCATTTTTACATATTGGGGCCATAACTGTCAAGGAAATATTTCTAGAAAACCTTGAAACCTAAAAAAAGCAAGATATCTCATATATATGCAAATCTGTGTATTTTCCAAGGAGCTAGAAAGTAGTAGCTCCACTGTAAGTTGGAACCCAACACAAGCTGAAAAAGCAATCATTTAATATAGGTCATTTCAGAACATTTCAATGTCTGCTTAGTTCTCTAGCTTTTTAATAATACATGACACATTAGGTTGTAAGATTTAGCAGCTTGCAGCTTGTAGATAATGAAGAAGATGGAATTTACTATTACTTGAAATAAATCGTGCACATGTAATGCATTACAAACAGCAAATCACATATAAAGAGGTATTGCCACATTTATCAACAGTGTTAATACAATCAGCAATGCATTTTCTGTACACAAGGTAAATATTAATTTACACATCACAATGGAATGGCTTTTCAAAACTTGTCAAGCTAGCACAATAAAACTTTTTTTGTCATTGTGCTAATGCAAATTAGA
The DNA here is from genome assembly GCF_000935625.1 of Nanorana parkeri. Lineage (NCBI taxonomy): Eukaryota > Metazoa > Chordata > Amphibia > Anura > Dicroglossidae > Nanorana > Nanorana parkeri. The sequence goes on from NW_017307123.1 coordinate 390,729, forward strand.
ACATTAAAATTGGGCCTGATTGTTTGCTACAGGTAATAAAGATGTTTTTATTAATCTTTCTTCATAAATCAGACCCAATGTAATCATTTGAAGTATACCAAATGACCTCTTAACCTAGATTAGGTCTTGCTAGCAAAATGGTAAATATATATATATACTGTATATCTGTATCTATCTATCTATCTATCTATGGAAATAAATGACCTTGTTATTAAATGTGTTATCTATCTATGTATATATATATATATCTATATATCTATATATGTATAAAACCGTTTTGTGCTTAATATTCTTTTCAATCTGCAGCTAGCTATGAATTTCTTAAACTGCCAATTGCTTCAAAATACAACCATAGCAACAGTACCATTTTTAGACAGGAATATCTATAAAAGCTACCCCCTTGTTAATTGACTCACAGTATTTATGAGGACTCTGCGAAGTGCTTACAATTATGTAGAATTTCAGCAATTTCCTTAGCTTTACTGTCAAAATGTTTTCTCTTTAATATTTGTTAAGATTGCTGTGAGTTAGAAATTATGTTTTAGGGAGTTAAGCATCTCTCCTTACAACACAAATAGTGATCTTGTTATTTAATGAGGGAGACCCTTTTAATTAGCACTGATGTTTAGCAAGCTCACTGGCCTGACCTGGCTCAGCAGAAGTAAAAGGGTAAGAATGAGCTTTGCAAAAATGCTTGCCATGTACAGAAAACTATAACAAAACTGGAGTTTTATTTTTAAATGTTAACATTTGGGCCCACATGTCTGGTGTGTTGCGTAATGTTACGGCAAACTGGTCAACAGTTGTTAAGTTGTCTGTTAACGTGCATTGCATTAAGTCAGCCAATGCATTTCAAATGAGCTGTCAAAGCAACACAAAAATTGGACAGCAACCTTTTCTTAACACAGCTCACAACATTGCACAGATGGGAACCATCTGTGCGCTGTAGTGTGCTGAAACGCATGTGCATCATGAGATGGCTTTTGAAGTGCATCTGCAAAGGTGTTGAAGTGCCTTTCAAAATGAATGGCATCGTAATTCACTGGACTGTGGATCATGCCTTACCATATGTTGCCACAACGCATAAGCTAAATAATTAAATAAGTTTGCAGGCAACTAAAATATTACAGCTGACATTAAAAAAAAAGTTATATCCCATAAAATACTTCAGTTGTGGGATAATTTGTAGAATTAGGAACAGGAATCTGTGTCAAGTGTTCATAATAAATCTTTGACTTGTCCTTTCATATGATCATTGCTCATAACCCTACCTTACTAGACATTTGCTTTTTCAGCTACCTGTACTTGTTTATGTGATACACATTTCAAAACACATTTCAGTTAGATTTTCTCATTTGTTTAAGTATTATTAGAGAGAGGTTGGTGTCAATGCTATAGGTACAGGCCACTGAGCTTTAGGCCTGGTTCACATATGGGCAGCCCGAGACCTCATGTCCCGGAACCGCACATTCGCGTTTGGTTTGCATGCCGCGTTTGCCACACGGCCCGTTGATTTCAATTGGGTTATATCCATGTGCCAACGGCACGAAAAAGGCTTGTGCACCGTTTTGTATGATGAGCGAACCACTTTTTTTGCAGCCGTGATTGCTAGTCACGGTTGGGCTGCCATTAGAAATGAATGGCACTGCAAGCACAGTTTGTGTTTTTGCACGATTCCGGGATCGTGCTGCAATCGTGCACAAAACTGCACAGATCACTGCGCAATGTCAGATCTCAGATGTGAATCGGGACCTATGACTTCATGTCAGCAGATTCATACCTTCTATTAAGAACTTATGTTTGTGCTTTTGGGTGTGAAATTACTAAGAAAGCAGGAGCTGGTGAGTCAAAGAGAGGCGAGTTCTACCACAGCTGTCCTGAAAAACAGATGTATGGAGGTGAGCCCTAAATGCACTTAATTAATATATATTTTTCAAAATAATTTAATATTATTATTAGCACCAATAATATACATTTTCTTCCACAAATAATAACAATGACAGTAAATTAGATAGATAGAAAGATAGATAGATAGATAAAAAAGATAAATAGATATATAGACAGAAAATAAAATAGATAGATAGATAGATAGATAGATAGATAGATAGATAGATAGATAGATAGATAGATAGATAGATAGATAGATAGATCGCTGGATGAAAAATTGTGCATGTCCTTGAGTTATCTATTTTTTTTTCATTCCAATTGCATGTACTTTAGACATTCGAGTGTTCTCGAAGAAGCTAACTGGAATTACTTTAACATATCAGGTTACATTAATGTGACATTACGTGTGAAGTAGTACATTCTGTAATCTCTTTGGTGGAAATATTATGCAAATTATTTGTAAATGTGGCAGCCTGAGGAGCGGAGCTAAATTACCATCTTCCATTGTGAGAATATAGTCAATAATTTTCAGCTCATAAGATGCAGAATTGGATGTTCTGGATTGTATTAGTGACAAAAGAAGGAAAAAAAAGTAAACACTGCCATCACCTGGACAATTGTGAGTAATACAGGATTGTGAATACTGAACTGAAATTAGCATGGATAGTGTTTATAACTATAGTAAATATTTGCAAAACATTTATCAAGGGTTAACATTTATTTCTATTGCATTTATTGTTAATAGTATTTATAGTTGTATGTTTATTAACCTTAATAGGGATACATGAAAATTAAGCTAAAGAGAAAATTCTGAACAAATCAAAAACAGAAAAATCAGTAGTTTTAGTGGTATATCCTGTAGCCTGAAGAAATAATCTAGGGCATCCTGAAAGATTGCATCTTTAATAACTTTAGTTAGTGAATAAACAGTATGACTTAGACTCCAAACTTTTCTGCAATAATCGACGGCTAACATAGTACAACATTTTACTGCTGGTATATTTTATAGTCATACTATTTTCTGGGTTTTGGTGCTGCAATGTATTAAAAAATATACTGCAGTATAAAAAAAACTGTAATTGGATTTCGAGTTTTACAAGTGAGATATAATCAGATTTTCAAAATAGTATAGTGTAGTAGAGTTCTAGTTTCCAACTAATAGAATGCAATATCAGTGAGATATAGACATTACATAATTTTCTTTTGTATCATGCAGTACCATTTCCTTAATATTTTCCACTGCCACACTGCTCTTTGGCTGCCCCTTTTGTAGACATGCAAGGTTGATGGTGCCTATAAAGCTGCTAGGCAGCCACAAGGGATTGTAGGATCCACAGTTTTTTGTTTCAACTGACATCAGAACATAACATCAGAAACTGCATGTTAGAGATTACTGATATGTACATAGTGGGGTTATTTTCCCAAATGACTAGAGGCTGTTTATTTATCAAACTGAATTTTTGATATGAAAACAGGATTTTTGCACAAATGATTGCTTAATTAACGTGAACACAGCTTCACCCTATTTTCTAAGCTTAGCTGTCACTTTGCAAAGTGCATTCACTTTTTTTTTTTTTTAAGAGAACAGTCTCTACTTCTTTAGGAAATAAACCCTAAACACTGCCAAAGGTGTTAAACATGTGGACAAAGCTTATTCAAACAGGCTTATTGAAAAAAACTATAAGCAACGCGCAGCAAGGTCAGTAACTCACAGCAAACAAAATGCAGTGCAATGCGTGGTACTACAATACCTTGCATTGCATTTAGAAAAAGTAGTGTGTTGCACTGCATGGCAGCTGGTAGCTGCATTGGGGTGCCATTCAAATAAGCAGTAACACAAGATACCTAGCACATAGTAGCACACGGTAGGTGCATTGTGTAATAGCTTGTGTTAAATGCACTGTATCGTGCGATTAAAACAACTCTATGGTGTGAATGTGCCCTTACTATTCAGAAAACAATAAAGTGAAATCTGATTACTTGATATTAGTTACCATAGTTGTCATTTCTCCTTCTACTTATTCATTTAATAGGCTTGAACATACAATAATTAGTTTGAGATTTTGACCATGTATACTAAACAAGTATTTTTTGAACCACGTGTAGCCCCAGTGCTACTTCTTAGCAATCCTGAACATATGTTTACACCTATGTGTGTGGCTGCATGCATGGAGGGGCATTCGGTTAACACATCATTAAGGTGCAGCACATTTGACAGCCCATTCATTGCAATGGACTTCACAATGTGTGACAATCACACCAAAGAAGTGCATGCATGTTTTATAAAAGTATAGTACATTTTTTTCAAAATGCATGGTACAAGCATTACCATGCATGTGCTTTGCCAGGTGTGTTTAGGGTGGCCTTAAGAATGAATGGCATTGCAGCATGTCTGCAAAAGAGATGCAGATTTGAATGTCCTGCAGGAACACGTGCAATTTTGTACATGTTCCACATGCACAGATGTGAATCGGGGGTCAGACGTTTGAAAAAATGTAATTAAATTAGTCTGCAAACTGGTCTATGGCTCATATACACTAGGGCTGGTTGTCTTCATGTATAAATACTATAGTTACAGTATTATGTTTGTCAACAAAGTGCAAGTATTTGTGGGCCACAGCAGATATAAAGTGGCAGTTATTCTACTTTAAAGAGAACTAGACCCAAATCTTTTTTCGGCTTTAGTCCTCTTTTGGGTGGCAGAAGCACATTCAATAATGCACTACTGTGACCATACTAAATTATAGATATTCGAACAAAGTTCTAAAACAACTTCTTTCGTACAAAATTCTAACTGTGTATACCTTACTTAAGAAGATAAGAAGGTTTAGACAATGTTGACAAATCTATTACTAATTTGTCAGCTTGCCAGAGAACTAGAAAGTACACAGGTAAAACTTTCTAGTTCTCTGTTGGAACATTAATTAAAGTTGAACTGTAAGTTAAAGAGCTTAATACAGTTATAATTCATATCTTAGCCCTGTACCCTGACACATTCATTGCAGAATAATAAAAGACTTACAGGAGATATTCTTGCACCTCATCCATACATCTTGAATGCAGAAGCAACATCTGGCATGTTCCCTAAGGAATTACTTGAGGCTTTTACTGTCATGATCCCAAAACCAAACAAACCACCTTCTGATCCAGCCACGTATAGACCTATATCTAGAGTATTATAAATATGGATCTTAAAGATCTATGGAAAATTAGTGGTGGATATGATAGAACCAGGAGAATCATTGACCTTATCCAATAGGCTGAACATTCCAAAATGAGTCACCTTCTACTCTCCTTAGATGCAGAGAAGCATTTGACTGGGTGCACTGGGGTTATTTAGTAGAGGTTTTGCAGCAATTTGGCCTGACAGGGTTTATTGTGCCCTCTATACTACTCCCAGCACCCATGTATGGATATCAGATTTAGTATGCCAGCCATTTAATATTACCAATGGCACTAGGCAGGGATGCCCTTTGTCACCCCTGAAGTTTACATGACTTATAGTGTCCCTAGCAGAATCTATTCGTTCTTGCACTGACAATACTGGCCTTAAGATAGGCAACACAGGGCATAGGATCGGCCTTACGCTGATATATGAGGGGGGAGGATGGAGTCCACAAGAATGACACTCCTAGCTAAAGTTAATGCTTTATGCAAGACCTTCAAAACATCCCAGCTTCTTGAGCTGGCAGGATTACCATCACTAAGATGTTTACACCACCTGACATTTTGTATTTATTCCGGGTGTTTCTACCTTCTTACCTTTTGAAACTGCAGTCAGTGGTTAACTGCTGCATGTGGCAAGGTAAAAAATACCTGGATACCTAATAAGTGCCTTTATACCCCAAGATCCTTTATACCCCAAGATCAAGAGCAGCTATGGGTGCTACTGACATATCCTTAAACTACAAAGCCTTCATAATGGGCCAAGCTGAGCATTGGTGGACCTCATCCTTGGATAAACTATGGGTACAAATTGAATCTGCCACCCTAGATCGCAATGTCAAACTGTCAGGGTACCCTGCACAGGCGTTCTCACACCACATGCAGGTACCCACGCAGGATGACCAAATTAATATGCCCACACAGGATAGGGTTATATGCACAGTTTATTGGTTCCACATCAACAAAACTACAAACCAAACATAGAGGGGTAACAGGCCTGCAGATGTACAGCAGGCCTCGGGATACAAGAAGAGTGGTCAGTTACAAGCCGAGTCGCTAACAGGGGGGCAGCGCGGTACAGGAACAGGATTCAATGGAGAGTGGTCAGGTAACAAGCCGGGTCGGTGACAGGTTTTCAGATAGGATGCAAGGTTCAAGACATGGGAATCAGTCAGGTTTAGCAACACAATACTGACCCAGCTTCCTGACTGCAGGGAGGGCCTAAATACCCTCCCAGGAAGCACCAGGTGATGGGATGATCAGTCACAGCTGGGGCACACCCGCAGGTGAGTACCGGAGCTGCAGGTTCCTTACAGTTCCTGGCTGCTGGAGACACCCGCAGGCGAGCACAGGAACTGCAGGACCCGGCTCCAGCGCCACCTGGGGGTGCTCTGGATCCTGACAGTACCCCCCACTCAAGGAGCGGACTCCGGACGCTCCCACAAAGTCCATAAGCACCTTCGAAGTCCAAGGGCACGGAAAGCCTGCAAGGCCGCCAAGTCCACCACATACCAGGGCAAAAGTTCAGGGACCGGCGGAGCACCCCCCCCGCCAGGGTCAGGCATCAGGCCGAGCAGTCCACCACCCGGATCCGGCAGAAGTCTCCACAGGCCAGCAGAAGACCCAACAGGAAGGCCATGGGTAAACAGGTTCCATGGGGCACTCCCCCCAGCACTGAGGGGCATCACCTCGGCACCAGGACCAGAAGCAAAGAGCCGGGCATCAGGAACAGGATCGTCAGAGACCAGGAGCCCGGCATCAGGCAAGGGATCGTCAGAGACCAGGAGCAAGGCATCAGGTAGGGGATCGTCAGAGACCAGGAGGCGGGCATCAGGCACGGGATCATCAGAGACCAGGAGCCGGGCATCAGGCACGGGATCGTCAGAGACCAGGAGCCGGGCATCAGGCACGGGATCGTCAGAGACCAGGAGCCGGGCATCAGGCACGGGATCGTCAGAGACCAGGAGCCGGGCATCAGGCACGGGATCGTCAGAGACCAGGAGCCGGGCATCAGGCACGGGATCGTCAGAGACCAGGAGCCGGGCATCAGGCACGGGATCGTCAGAGACCAGGAGCCGGGCATCAGGCACGGGATCGTCAGAGACCAGGAGCCGGGCATCAGGCACGGGATCGTCAGAGACCAGGAGCCGGGCATCAGGCACGGGATCGTCAGAGACCAGGAGCCGGGCATCAGGCACGGGATCGTCAGAGACCAGGAGCCGGGCATCAGGCACGGGATCGTCAGAGACCAGGAGCCGGGCATCAGGCACGGGATCGTCAGAGACCAGGAGTCGGGCATCGGCTCGACTGGAACAGGAGCTGGATCGGCATTGACCGGAACAGGAGCTGGATCGGGATTGTCTCCAACAGAATCGGCCCAAACAGCAACAGGATTGTCTCCAACGGGAACCGGCTGGACTGCAATGGGAACTGGAAGTGCTGGAACGAACCCTGAGTATCTAAAACGGTTATCCACAGTCTCATCCTCAGAGCAGTCGCTCCAATCCTCATCATCCGAACAATCTGTCCATTCATCGAGCTTTTCAGCTTCTGACCCATACTCGGCTAAGAGACATGAGGGTTTTTGCTGGGCTGCCTTGGGAACAGGTGTAACTGAATGGCAGACAGGTACTGTTGCTACGGAAAACTGGGAGCAGATTTGTTCATCAGAAGCACAGGAACTGCAGGACCTGCCTCCAGCGCCACCTGGGGGTGCTCTGGATCCTGACACAAACCTGAAACGCTCTTTCAAGCTCTGCCACAGTCAATAGCCTCAATATCTTCAGGTGCATTCCTTTATCTACATTGCATATTTTCTTAACAGACCTAAATCTTCATATATGGGTTTCCTCAGGCATTCATAAAATAGTAGACCTATATACTATTGCACTCCTTATAGGTCTTTTGATGCAAATACGTACTCTGCAACAAGGACTTTTATTAATACCTTTGCATTAAAAGACAATTATCGCACTAGGAGCATTCTGGCCTTCTTCAACGATAGTAGAACCAACCAAAAAATAATCTCTGCAATATTTAAAAACTAAACTTAGCCAAACACAGAAGTAAAACGGGCTGCTACGGAATGGTGGCAAACAAAACGGTAGTTTTCCCTGTCTCAACAATGGCATTATACAATATACTGTCCCCTAAAGGCATCCAGATGTATTACTCATTGGGGTTGTTCACAGAAAATTCTGCACAATAAATTAGTCCAAACCCTGTCCTAGTGCTCTTATGAGTTGAAATCAGCTCCTGGCTGCACAGAACCCACACACATGTTCTCATAGTGGCTAGACTATCCATTGCTTGGCTATGGAAGAATGCTGAGTCTCCCTCGTTAACTTCACACTCACATGGAGCTTTCTTTTGCAAAGGCAAACTGTGGTTAGAATAAATTCCACTCTATCTGTTCTTGTTGACTCTTAGACAACTGTCGCACTATTCAGGCTTAATGACTTGATTACATTGTCTCAGACTCTGGTTTCTCAACATTAATGTTTTTTCTAGTTTGTAAGGTAATTACTGCAAGGTACATGACACTGACCCCAGATATATCATATTGACACTAGATGTATTGCATAGAATGAGATTACTCTGTCTGTTTACCCACTACCTTCATTTTCTCCCCTATTTTCTCTATCTTTGTTTTCTTTTCTATATTTCATCCCTCTTTCCTCCCAGCCCTGTTTACCTCCTGAGCCCAGTTTTGTGGTTTTCATTAATATAAGGAACCGTTTTTTAAAAGTCATATATTACAGTTGTTGTACCTGCTAAAGGATTTATATATCTGTCCATCCAGTTCTGAAATTTACACAGCTCTATCAGACAGTACAGACCAGCCTAGTGACCTGACTTGGATGGCGGAGCAGTGAGGGGGAGAGAAGCCGCACCCGCAGCTGTCAGGATGGCCGAGCGGGGAGGAGATCGGAGCCACTGTCATCCTGTCAGTTTCAGGATGACAGTGGCCCTGTGCATGGCAGAGCGGGGGATCGGTAAATATCATTGATACTTACCGATCCTCCGTGTGAGAAGGACAAACACTGGAGCGATCGTCTGATCACTCCAGTGTTTGTAAATAACTGGGGACCGGGACACATAGCGCTATGTGTCCCCAGTTATGGATGAACAGGCTGTGATTTACATCACAGCCTGTTCATTCAAGATTTCCTCAATGGGGAGAAGCACTCAGCACAGTGGCTCCTCCCCATTCAGAAACTATTGATAGTAAATATTTGAATGGGAAGCCTCTGTACTGAGTGCTTCCCATTCATTGAGTGCTGAGCCTGTAGAAAAAATAAATTGAGGATTTGGTGTCCTTCATTTCTTTTCTATTTTAAAAGGGAAATGTCAGGGGTCTGTTTGGACCCCTAATATTTCCCCGAAGCCCCCCCCCAACAGTACAACATAAATAAATAATACAAAAATAATAAAAAATGTAAAAAATTATTTTAAAAACGTGAAAACTGCCCCCCTCCCCCCCCATCACGACACACATGCATGGCATCATGTAACGTCATGCTCCCTGCCTCCAAGATGGTGGCACACATTCACAGAACACGCTGGTGGCCAACATGGCCACCGCACATTCTCAAACAAATTATTATTATGTGTCTGAATACATTTCCCGTATATTCGGACATATAGTAATTCGTTAATTTACATGTAGTCCAGGGCTTGTGTTCTGTTTTTTATTTTTACTTTTCTAGATGCACTTACTTCAAAAAAGGGGTCTGCATGACATCCTGACACTTTATTTTTATAGACTCTATTGTAGTTTGACATTTATTGTTTATTTTCTGTTATTTTATTTGATAAGAATACTTATATTGTGCCTACAAGTTTAATACCTTTGAATAAAAGTTTTATTTTTATCATACTTTTTAATATGTTTCTTTGCGGCTTAACAAAATAGGAGTCTTTAAATGGTGCGGATATTGGGAAAAAATGGTGTGGTTATGGGGGGGGTGGCCACTAAAGGGTGTGACCACTGAGGGGCGCTGTAAAGCTTTCTCGCACAGGGCGCCTAAAGGCTTAAGGCCGGCCCTGATTATAGCAGACTTCTAGCTGGTCAAATTCAGCTATTTACACTTGTTATTTAAAAATATATGTTTTAATAAATACACAACTGAATTAACTGGTGCTGTTTCTGTCTGAAAGACATTTAAATGTAACACTCTTTTGAGGCAGCGTGTATGAGGACTTGAAAAGGTGTATTGTAGTCACATAGGCCAAGTTAGGGTGAGAAGAACAGTAAGGAGGTGATAGCAAGGATGTGCTGGTACAAAACATGTGTTAGGTAAAATGAAAAATGTACGTTAGAAAATCCAGCACGTCTTCCAAACAAAATTAACAAACTGCTAATAAAAATTATAATAATATAAATCTAGCTTCACACAGCATAGCAAAAAATATTTATTTTAAAAAAATTCTTACATTTTAGATGTTTTCTTGCAGCAAGCAACATGGCTAAATCCAGGTTTTTTTTTCTGAGCACTTTCACAGTGATCTGTTTTATATAGAAAGACTTAGAATTGAAATTTGAGGATTGTGTTTTTCTCGTGAACATACAATGCATAAGCCAGGGTTGTTATCATTGTATCCTTTGTTAGGACAGGCAGTGTTCAAATCTACTTTACATATCATAATGAACAAACCCCACACCCCATACAACCCCTCCTAACATTGCTGGAGAAGTAAGTAGAAATATTAACCCTTAAGGAGCAAACAAGTCCCTAACCCAAGTGAAAGCAATTTAAACTGCAAACTGCAAGAATATATATATATATATATAAGCTTATGCCATGTGAATGGGAACATGTGCCAAATATTAACCCAATTTGGCTGTAAAAATTGGAAACACACTTTAAAGAGACTTCATCATTGCAGAGTCTTGTAGTTAACGTAGAGGCCAGCAGTTGGAACCAGAGTGCACATTGGGGTGCACCGGCATCCAACACACCCAAAAGTATTTCAGAAGTGAAGACTTGCTGCCATCTTTACTCAACAACAATGAAGATTCAATGAATGGGCACTGGTATAAATAAGTATCTGTTCTCTTATTTTGCATGATTTTTTTTTAAATTCCACCACTAGTCACTTTAAGTTTCCAGTGATAATGGTGGTGATATTTATATATCATTACAAGAAAAACTGTGCTTAGGGAATATGGAGGCGGCCACTGTGATCTCTCTTTTTTAAAATGCTACTTACCAGACTGTAACACTAATCCAAAGTTGTCAATACTTTGTGAGCAATAGACAGGGGAAAAGTATACAGTTCAGGAATACCTGCTTTATTACTTGTTTTCAGAAATCAGAAAGTTGTTAGGACTAAAACTTCCAGGCAATTAGTATTTTCAGTAAGAAGGCAGTGATGGCAGCCTCTAAAATGATCTCATGGTTTATTTGTGAGCCCTGTGGACTGAGCGTGTTTAGTAGCAAATTATACTTAATATTTTTACTCTTACATAAAATATTATGTGCAGCTAACATTGCCTTTAAATGATGTCAGAAAGCCCAAATACCTCAAATTGCTACAAACAATAATATGCTCATGTTTAAACTCCTTGACAGTTATGCATATATGGCAAAAATGTAATTGCAGGAGCGAAATTTAAGGCAAAACTGAGGTTTAATGTGGTATGCAGAAAGATTAAAAGGTTTTAAGCATTAAATAAAATGTGGATGTCTGAGACAAAAGGCCATAGGGTGATACAATTTATTTGACATGAATAAAAAAAAAACATTAAACCTGCACACTTAATGAATATGATATTGGTCTACCTTCTCAGCAAGTAGGTTATTTCACCAAAGGCCTCTCTATCAAAAAGAGGAAAGGGTTCATTAAGTTGGCTTTACAAGGGAAGGCTCTGAAAACCAAACACAGGCAATTACTGCCAGGCTCTTCAACTTTAATGTCAACACACTTATAATACAGTATATGAAAACAAGATTCTCCTATTTAAAACCTTTTCTGATGGAGCTTTTAAAAAAAAAGAAAATACTCTGAAATTAGTGTTGCACTTTTTAATCAGGATATTTGTTTTGTGATTTTTTATGAATTAACTTCATATTGATTTTGAGAAGGTATACAGGCGTGTTCCCTCATGATTAAAGAATCATTCATGAACAAAACATTCCTGCTAGACACTGGAAAACTCAAATAAAAAATCCCCACCACAATTCTGCTCAATCTTGTAGCCTCTTGCTGTGGTTGAGAAAAATAGTATGGGCCAGGCCTCCGATGAGGTCATCATTCTATTCTATCCTTATTTCAGAAAACTTCCCATATTACTATGTTGGCCAGTTGACAACCCAATTGTAGGGATACGCTCATTAGTTCTAAATAGGGAATGGTTTTGTGCACACTACTGCTTCACAGAGCAGTCAATAAAGCCACAAGGGAATTCCACAATGAGATCCTTTGCCACAATGAATCAGAGTGGAACAATTTGTTTTCCTTTTAAATGGTGACAGTAGACACTTGCATCATCTTTCCAGTGTATTCTGGAGGGATACAATGTCTTACCTAAAGCCTATGCAAAATGTGCTCCTTCACCTCACTGCCAGCACCCCAAAACCTCTCCTCCTTTAACCATCAACATGATTTTCTTAATCCACGTGCTGCTGTCTGCCCATCTCCCTGTGTTGTGGAAGAACAGGCAGCCTACAGCAATGCCTCTAGTGCAGGGGTTTCTTTCACCCTCAGGAAATGTGACAGAGATTGTTTCAGATCCCATCCTCAAAGCCAAGCATGTTGGACTCCTTCTGGGATAGTTGCAGTAAATCCCCCTGTAACATGGGGGGGTTAAAACATCCCCCTTAAAGCCACTCCAAATTTCCTCCTCCTCACCTCCAGCACCTTGATCTCGCCTCCTCCTTCTCATATTCCTTCTCTGCATCCTGCTTCCTCATGGCATTCCATATAATTGTGGAGGGCAATGATACGCCATTGAGTTGCAGCTCCCACCCAGCTCTTTGATGCATATTTATGTTTTCCATATGCATGTGGTACCAAAATGGCGTATACTATTATTATGGCTAGTCAGAGACTGCAGACACAATACTGCTGTAAGCAGAAGATACAGTAAGAAAAGACCTCTTTCAATTGTTGCTTATTCAAATGCTTGTATACTATCCTAGCACTAACACATTTCTATAAATTGCATAAATGAACTCTGTCAGGGTTATTCACAAAGCTGCCGAAGGCAGCCGTGTGAATAACCGACCCAAAGTGCAGTGAGCCGAACGCTGTTTGGCTATTCACTTCAGACTTGTCCAGCTTATTTCAGCTGTACATCGGCTGAAATCAGCCATACATCGGCTTGCTTCGGCTGGCTTCGGGGTCGGCCGAACATGCTTAGCATGTTCGGCTGACCCGAGGTGCAGAAGGAGTTCGACTCAGCCAATCCAACATCTGGATCGGCTGAGCCGATACTCCAGCAGCCTACTCGCCGAACAGCAGTGAGTGAATAGCTGAATGCAGCCGAGTGGCATTCGGCTCGCCTATTCTGCTTGGTACCTCAGTGATAACAAGCAAAATAGGAAAACAGTAAAACAAAGTAGAAAATTATTGGGCGGAGCTAGCAGTGACAGCTGGAACTGGAGAAAGTGCAGCGAAGGGCGACTAAACTCATAAGAGGGACGGGGGAGCTCAGCTATGAGGAAAGATTAATAGACCTGAATTTGTTCTCTCTGGAGAAGAGGCAAATAAGGGGAGACATGATCACCATGTATAAATACATAAATGGTCCATATAGTGAGCTTGGTGCCAAAGTATTGTTTTTGACAGTGCCAGTCCAGCCGTACATCTCTTTCCCACTGCCCACATAGACTGGCACAGCCCTGGAGAGCCCCACACCGACCCGTACAACCATGGAGTGCCCCCACACCTGCCCATACAGCCCTGGTGAGACTAGCATGCAGCCCTGGTGAGACCTGCATGCAGCCCCAGTGAGACCACACACAACCCTGGTAAGACCGCACGCAGCCCTGGTGAAACCCAAACGCAGCCCTACTGAGATGCCGCACACAGCACTGGTGAGAGCCACAGGCAGCCCTGGTGAGACCTGAAAGCAGCCCTGGAGAGACCCGCATGCACCCCGGGTGAGACCACACACAGCCTTGATGAGACTGCACGCAGCTCTGGTGAGACTGTACACAGCCCTGGTTAGACCACATCAAGCCTTGGTAAGACCACAAAGCCCTGGGGAGACTGCACACAGCCCTGGTAAGACTGCACACAGCCCTGGTAAGACTACACACAGCCCTGGTAAGACTGCACACAGCCCTGGTAAGACTGCACACAGCCCTGGTAAGACTGCACACAGCCCTGGTGAGGCCGCACACTGCCTTGGTGAGACCCTGCACATTCTCCTGAGATCGCATAGCCCTGGTGAGACTTCACACAGCTCTGGTGAGATCTTACAGCCCTGGTGAGACCACATACAGCACTGGTGAGAACCCCCGCACATCCACCTGAGACCCTGCACAGCCCTGGTGAGACCGCACTCAGCCCTGGTGAGACCCCACACAGCCCTGGTCAGACCTCACACAGCCTCCTGAGACACTGCACAGCCCTTGTATGAAACACAGAGTATGTAGCTTCATATTATTCTGCATTACTGTATAATTTATTTCTGGGATTTGTAATCCTCTATACCTGACATTATTCTGTATTGCTATATAATGTATTGTTGGGATTTGTAGTCCCCTATCACAGGTTGTATTCTGCATTGCTGTATAATGGTTTGCTGGCATTTGTAGTACTCCATTGCTCGTGGTAGTATGCATTGCTGTAGAATTGATTGCTGGAATTTGTAGTCCTCTTTAGTTGGTGGTATTCTGCATTGCTGTATAATGGATTGCTGAGATTTGTATTTCCTCTACAGCTTGGAGTCAATTGCATACAGTAACTACCACAGTTGCAGCTGTTGCAGCTGTGACTTGGCCCTGGTGCTCCCCCACTGTCCTAAAATCATTAGCCTGCATTGTTTTAGAAAAATTGTCAGTCACATGACAGCTAAAAAAAAGGTATCTGTAATTGGAATCGGCGAGTACTTGAGGAAAAGTATCAGTATTTGTACTCGGCCTGTAAAAAATGGTATCAGTGCATCCCTAATTGGTACATCTCTCCTACAGCAGTGCCCAGATAAACATTTTGTTTGACAATCCATTCTCTGTTAGACTTGAAAATGGCCAGAATTGATTTCCTATATTTGCCACTAAGATACTTTAATGGGTTTCAGAATTCACAATTTTTGAGATTCATGATGGTTTCGAGGAATGTTCTATGAACCAAACCGAAGCATATTTGCTGATTTCTAATTATAACATAGCAAGCGTTATATGTGCAAAAAATAACTTGTCATTGTAAACATCCTGTGTGAGTCTGTAAATTATTTCCTGTAACATGGACTTCAGCTTATTATTTAGAATAGGTTACCTGGCTGGAATCCCAAAGGGATCACGTGACTGTGTTGTTCTCTGACTATAATGAATGAAAGAGAGTCAGTCTCTAGACCTGGTCTGAAAGTGCAGTCTATAGATCAACATTTTTTGTATCAATTGTTATTTTATATTATAACTCATCCAAAGTAATGCTTATTAACGCCTTTCCATCCACAGTCTATTTATTAAACTTGCCCAGGCCCAGGATATGGTCATTTGTTTTCCCCTTTGAGAAACAGCAGCAAAAACTTCTTAATTCCAGCTGTCCGTGACAGCCAGGATCCCCACTGTTAACTAGCAACCAATAAGAATGGTTCCTGATTATGTGATCACTATGACAATCAAATATTGGCTAAAGGCTGCCCTAACAAAAATAAAAGCCTACAGACTTTGTGCATTTTTGTGCATTTGTCAATCTAAAAACAAAACGTTTTTAATTAAAACAGTGTACCTAATAAAAGCCTTGCATGTCCTTTAAAATATGGAAACATTATTTAGGTATGCAAATTAGTCAAAGAGTGATGATTAGTTAAACTATAAAATGCTGTACTTACAGATTTCAGTATTAGCAATCAGTTCTGTAGTACTGCTATAATCTTTGAGAGCACTAACAGAAGGACATGCACTTAAAATCATTAAAGAAACTGAGAGCAGCCAATCACTGGGGTCATATAGTGTTTAATTACTTAAACTAGCCATACACTATGCAGATTTTGGCCATTTATTGATGAGCAGATCAAAATTTTCACAGTGGGTGCCCTTATTGGCACCTTACTGCCTAGCATCATTCGATCCGAAGAACAGGAGCCAGTTGGAAAATCTTCAGCTGAATGGTGCTTGTAGCCAATCAGCTACGAACCCCATTCAGGTTTTCTGACAGCACCACTGTTAGAATACAATGAAAACAGTGGGGGTTTATTCATCCATGCTTAACAGCACGGATGGAGGAATCTATTGTTTTTTTTCAGCCTGCAGGTTGAACCAAAAAAAAAAAATATATACAATAACCTAAAGAAACCCATATAGTAAAGTGTGACTTGCCACAATACACATTCTATCAGCAAAATTAAATATATTATCTATCTATCTATCTATCGTCGTAGCTAGAAACTTCAGGGTCCCGGTGCAATAAACCATGAAGGGCCCCCTTAACCCCCCACCACCATGGGAAGAAGCTGCGGAGAGTTGGCCTGCTGCATGCTGGGAACTGAAGCGGTTAACAGGGCCCTCTTCCTCCTGCCCTGGCGTTCCACAACTTGGGGGGCTCGTTAACCACCAAAGTGCCGACATTTCCTCCTGGGACTACAGCTACCAGCAGGCAGGCACTCTGCAGCTCTTTCCCATGGTGGTTAATATGGGGCTGCGCAGGTCTCACCAGGGCTGTGGGCTGTCTCACCAGGGCTGTGAGCGGTCTCACCAGGGCAGCGGGCGGTCTCACCAGGGATACAGGTGGTCTCACCAGGTCTCTGCAGGGTCTCAGGTGATCGGGTGCATGTCTGTGTCAGTCCTCCCTCTCCCCCTCTGTCCGACACTGCTCCTAGACCCCTCCCCCCTCCTTCAGGTGCAGAGCTGGCCCTGGCAGTGCCTGCAGAGCAGTGGGAGGAGGGAGGGAGCCGGCGGGAAGGCAATATTTTTAAGCCGCGCTGCTGATGCTGCACGGCCATGGCACATGCTCCCCCAGCCCCCTCCCCCAGCTTTGGCACTGGTGCTGATTAACCCCTCCATCTCACTGCCCTGCTTGAACAAGCTTTGGTCCGTCGGAGCAGGCTGATGCATAGCGTCAGGCATAGCAGGCCAGGCCACACACAATCAGGCTGATTCTGTGCAGCCCAGCCCACACATCTTCCTCTCTGGGCCCCCGCCAACAGGCGGAATGCCAGGGCTCAGTCGCGATTGCAACTGCTGCGACCCTGGTAGTTCCACCAGTGTATCTATCTATCTACATTTGCACAAGTCATGTTAGTTTGGTGTTGTGTGTTTTTTCCTAAAGCATCTGTACGCGTGTAGAGTATTAAACATCAGCACCAGATAATAATACCAGATGAAACCAAAGCTGCATGGAGTGTGTGAAGTGAAACAATTAATATTTGTCAAGGAAGCATCTAGCTGAGTTAGAGTGCTAAAGTCACTGATAAAAGTAAGAAAATAGCCCATTTATAGATGATTGTCATTTAGAGGCCATTGCAGTGTAAGTCCTCTTGCTAGCTTTCCATATACTGTTCATGCAGTATATGTAATACAACCATGCTTCTTTTATTAATCATGATTTGTTAAAAACCATGTTTGTTTGAATTATGATTGGTTAGGAATGCATGGTACATATTGCCTGTTATGTAGTGATGGGCTCGATGTTCGAGTCGAACAAGAGATCGACTCTAACATCGCTAGTTTGTGTGTTCGGCGAACACACAAACTATCAGACACACAAACTATCAAACTATTCAGCTAACATACGCCGCACAGTGCCTTGTGAAGCCCTGATTGGGTAAAGCCTTGCACCTGACCATAGGTCAGGTGCAAGATTTTACCCAATCATGGCACAGTGCACTGAAGAGCCATGATTGGGCAAAGTAATGATGACTTTGCACAATCATGGCTCACCTGTCAGGTGCCGTACAAATGTAAACAGTTGGGCGGGGCTAGCTAGCTGTCACCACTACCTCCACCCAATTGCTTATAATTTGCCAGAATCTGCTAGAATGCCATTCTGAGGCAGGAGTTTGTCGTGAGCGGATGGGTCGGTGGGCATCAGGTTTTTTAAAAATAATTTCTATTTATTTTTTCTTGTTTTAATTTTGTCAAGTCGTCACCGTCGTGGACAACACTGGACATCATGATTGACGCTGGATTACGTCGGTGGATCCATTTTTGACCTAAATGGTCTGGTATTGTTTGGGAGGGGGAACTGCACGCTTTTTTTTCTTTGTAAATGTCATTTTTTTCTTTATAAATGTAATTTTTGCTGCAGCAGGTTCTATACATCGTACAGAGGTGCCACTTTACAAGCAGTTTATGGGGACCCCCAGGCACGATATTTAAAGGAATTGTTCATATTTATTCTTTCAGTTTAAGCAATGTTAAAATAATTGCTCCTTTAAAATTATTATTTTTTTAAAGCTTTTTTTTAATTGATACATGTCCCCCAGGGCAGTACCCGAATCCCCATACCCTAAGGCTTCAAAATGGGGACATTTGATTTTCAGAGATCTGGTCCCATAGGCTTTCATTGAGTTTGAAGTTAGAGTTCAAAAATGTTTCATGTTCGAAAGGTTAAACCTGAACCGAACTCAGGTGTGTTCGGCCCATCACTACTATTAAGTAAAGAAGGGACAATGCCCACATCATGCCAGGTTAACTGAATAGTTACAAGGGCTTCTCTGTGTATAAAACAATAATGGCCTTCATTGCTGTATGGTATGCAGGGGATATCTCTGTTTACTGATTAGTCTATTTCTCTTCTCACAGACTGCTAAAAAGTGTGAAACCACACATAAGATTATAGTGGCACAGAGGAAAAGCAGATGCCAGTACATAGTGACTCTTCCTGAAGATGACACGAAGCACCACAAAGTGTCCAACCACTATGCATTCAAAATATTACGACAACAGTGCTCTTGCAATACTTTTGGTGAATGTTTTGAGAAATTGCAAAAAGACCAAGAAGAGTATGGAAGGTTAACCAAAAATGATCAGTAAGTGGTCCAAAGTCAATCTGGACCAAGGGTTTAGTGGTTTGCTTATGGTGACTTTCAGTTATTAGTTTCCATTGAAGTAAAAATTAACTGGGAGCACATTCTAATTGTAAACATTTTTTTTTTAAATAAATTCTTTATTTATGATTTTTTCCAAGTGGTAGAAAGACAACTAGTACAGAAAATACAGACAAGAAGCGTACAGATCATACTTAAGGCAGTTTCAGAA
This sequence comes from Nanorana parkeri, assembly GCF_000935625.1. Lineage (NCBI taxonomy): Eukaryota > Metazoa > Chordata > Amphibia > Anura > Dicroglossidae > Nanorana > Nanorana parkeri. The sequence continues at coordinate 410,153 of NW_017307123.1, forward strand.
AATACACAAGGATTATTCGGCTAATACGGGGTCAATAGGAGACACTGGCAATTAATTGTAAACATTTTAAATACATCATATCAGAGCTTTTGTTTTGCTTTTAAGCTTAAAAGTTCAATGGATCTGTATTTGCTCAATAAAATAATAAAATAATAATTTTTAAAAGCCCATTCGCATTAATAAAAATGTTGTACTATTTTATAATATGTTGGTGGTTGTTACATATAGAGGCAGTACTGTGGTATTTTACTAATTAGAACTGACTCAGGGAATAATTTTTTTTTCTTGTCATTAGAATTGATTAATCATAGTATATGCTGAATATGAATGAGTTAGCTTTTTTTCTTTAAATGTCAAGGTCAACAAAGAGTAGAAACTTAGAATGAGCAGGAACCTGTAACAAAAACATAAGCAATATTAACATTCATGAAACAATTCCTTTATACTGATGTTACTTTATACCACTGGTGCCCAACAGACAGCCCATGGAGCACATGTAACGTGCCAGCTCTTTCTGTGTGTTCCTGCACCCAGCACTGCTATGAATACAGTAATGTCAGGTGGAGTGACCTTTGCTGACAGTAAAAGTTTAGTCCTGGCCTAATATCATCAGGGAATATAGCAAGTAAACAATGAGCAGAGTTAAGGGGGAGGAGGCACTATATCTGACCATCATTGGGGGAGGGGGTTAATAGCACTGCCACTGACTATAAAAGCAGGGGGGTGGGTTAACAGCACAACCAATTACCTCTGGGGATGCTCATTTTACATGTCTTGCCTTGTAACTTTCCCCTCCCATCATTCCTATACCCCAACCCAAAGTACCTCTACCTAATACCTCTCCCCTTAAGGGTCTGGTATGACTTTTGGGGGAAACCACATGCTTTATTTTCTTTATAAATGTCTTTTTTTTTATGAATGTCAGTGCACCTTTAAAAACGGTATTTTTTAAATGTGTTTTTTTTCATTGATACATGTCCCCCAGGGCAATACCCAAATCCCAATACCTTTTTATGGGCATCAACTTGCATATAAGCTTTCAAAAAGGGGACATTTGATTTTTCAAGTTCGGGTCACATAGACTTGCATTGAGTTCGAGTTTGAATCCAAACTTTTTTCATGTTCTAAAGTTCGAATTCGGCCTATCACTTCTCTCAGTCTGCTGGTGCTTAGATTGTTGCCCCATGAGTTTGAAAATATCTGTGTGGGGTGAGGCTGAGAGTGTTCAATTATAACAAAACCTGCCTCGATTCTTCTTTCTGAATTGTTACTTAACCAGCTGCTTACATATTGTGCAGCTACATGAATTATGTGTGGCTATTGTCTTTCAGATAATACACTCTAATTTATATGTTCAATAAAGAACTCACCTTGTATCTCCCTTTGTATTCGTGGTGTAACAAAGCTGCTTAAATATTGTACAGCCACTATAAAATATTTGTGAATATTGTATTTCAGCTAATTTACTTTTATTTTAATTGCAAGATATAATCTGCCTTGTGTTTTTGTATTTGCCACATACAACTCTGCTTCCTCCTTCTGTAAATCGCTTGCAAACCAAAACATTATTGGCATTCAAGTTTCCATAGTTACCCAAAATACATAATGGCAGATTCATTAAAACAAGAATAAAGAAAATGAGCAAAAAAGTGAAATGGAGTTACCAATCAGAATTTATTTTCTATTAAATTAGAAGTGACATTTGATTGGTTGTTTTTGCCTGCAGCTTCACTTTTGATCTTCTTTGTATTTCTGCCTCAATCAAACTCATAGTCTGGCCTTTACACAGTCTGATTCTTTTGAGTGATATTCAGGGCCATGCCAGGGGTGGGTATCCCCTCTGGTGGTGATAGCATTTAAACACACACGCAATCAGCCCACTAATGCAGAACCTTTTAAAGTTGTAGAATCAGAAACCTGCACTGTTAACAGGCTCTGTGCCACTTAAAAGATTTGGCCACTGCACCGGCCTTTGTAACAAATGCAGTGGCCAGGCAGAGAACTCAGTAAAGTTGAGCATGTAATTTTATCAGGCTCAGAGTTACTGAGCTGCACTGAGGATGAAATGTCCATTATGGACAGTCCAGCCTCAGTGCCGTAATCTACCTTGCATCTGAGTGCTGCCGGAGGCGGCCACCTCAACTGGTCTAATTGACCCTGAAGAAATTACTTACATAACTGTCTAAAATCAAAATGTATAGAGAACTGACTGCAGATTGGAAATGCAAGACCAACAACAGAGGGCTTTAAGTATGCCATGGAATCTCTGCAAGAAAAATCATGTCATATTTGTCTTTTCTGTAAAAAAAACAAAGGTATATGTTTTCCCTGCTTACTCATCAAGTATAATTACACCAAGGAGGAAGGAAAATCTGAAGCAATAATTGATGATCATTATATAAACCAGCAAATAGAATTGCTAAGCTACCTACAAGAACTAAATATATTCTAAATATAGAAAAACATTAATGTAAGAGAATATATAGAGGAACATTAATGTAAGAGAATATATAGAGGAAAATGGCATTGACAATAGTAGTAAAGGTGTGGTAAATGAGAGCCATTTCTAAGTAGATATTCAATTTTAGATGTTGTGCAAATTTATTAAGGATAGATGACTTAGACTTAAAGTGTCAGGCCTGCCAAGAGGTCCTTCCTGTGACTCTAAAGATGCCCATACACCTTACGACCATCGCAAGACTTTTGTCTTGTGATGGTCGTAAGCTTATTAAAAGCTTGTACAATCTTCCCATCTTGGAAAGGCAGATCGTACTTGCGATCATCGCAAGCCCGCCCCCCTGAGGGACGGGCTTCTGATGACTGCAAACGGGCAGTGTGCGCGTGCACACACTGGCCCATTCGGCAGTTGTCGAACAAGCAGGCCACTAACCTGCCGAGAATCGTACGATTCTCGGGGGGTTTTCAAGCCTGCTTGTTCGACGGAAGACGTGCGACCGTACAGTAGAAACGGTCGCACGCCTTCCATACACTTTGCGATTATCGTACGATCGCGGGATTTCCCGCGATTCTTGTACGATAATTGTACAGTGTATGGGCACTTTTATTTCCTGACCGGTAGTCTTGTTATCCCAGTGTCAGGTGGAGTGACTGATAGGAATCACGCAGCTGGAAAAGATAGGAACCTAGTGAGAGAAGTGCAGACAGACAAGGACAAACAATAATAAATATCAACAGTAAAGAGTAAATTGCAGTATGGTGTCAGCCAGGGTCAGTAACCAGTAAGTAGAATAGCACAGAACCAAAAGGAATAACAGCTCATTGTCAAAGTCCAGGCTGGGCCAGCAACAAACAGAAGGTAAGGTGCAAAAGGGTAATCCAAAAGCGGGTGAAGGACAGGCTGAAGATTGGTAACCAGGAATCCAATACACAAAAAACAGAAGTAGCCAGGATACACAAGGCAGAACCTATACTTGTGCAAAAACAGGAAGATACTATTTATAGGTGACTGATTTGGTAACTGCCTACAGCTGGATCGATCTTTGGCAAAGGCGTAACATACAGTATATGTAAACACATCATCTATTGTTCAGTATATTGGGCAATCACACCTCATTGCACTCAGTTTCCTAAAGTTGAACTCCAGGGTAAGCAAATATTGTCTAAATACAAGAAGAATGAATCTTGGTGTGCTTTTCGTGATTCCTTTAAGTATGTGCGGTAATACAGTGTGAAACTTTGTCTGAGGAACAGAAACTTCTGTCATCAAGGCAGGCACTGCTGCATTCTCTTCTTGTATCTGCCGCCCTGTAGTTTTCTGAGGGAAGCTTGTATTTGAAGGACCTGCTGGGTCCATCCAACAGCTCTGCTCTCTGCACACACTATGTGATGCACAGTGGTTATGTCATTGATACTTTTACATAAATAACTATGGGGTCTATTCACGAAGCTGCCGAAGGATCTGGCCGTAGCTTCGGCCGATCTTTCGGCTAGCTTCGGCCCCAGGACCCCTTTGGTTCAGTAGAACCGAAGGGGTGCTGTACGGGCTATTCACAATAGCCCGTACAGCTCCCGATCATGGCCGAGCGGCTCAGCCGAGCCATCAAAAGCATTTGGTTCACACAAAATTGAGTTTGACCATTTGTGGCAATTAAGGGAATATATTTAAATTCATTTTTCTCGCCAGAGTTCAGTATTAAATTAATAATTTTATTTTGCAAAGTTACCTGGGGATACTACCAGTAACAGCACTTGCTGTTTCAGACTGACAACACTAAGCCACTGCCTCACAATTAGCAGAAGTTTTGTCAGCCTGCTGCATGTTCTCCTTCAGTTTGCCATTGGGCTTCCTATCAAGTCTTTAAGATTGGCAGCCAAACAGTCATTGTAACGGTCAGCTGACAACACTGCTGCTACTCGTGAGGCAGTGGCTTAAGCTGGCCATACACCTATAGATTTTCTGCAGATTATCTATGATCAGATGGAAAAAGTGCAACAGATTCCTCCATCTATGCTAAACTGTGTGGATGGAGGAATCTCCCGCTGGGCCAAACTTCAGTATCTTGCTAATCGGCCCCACTGGCTGTCAACATACCTGAACAATCTGATTGGATGCAGGCATTGTTCAGGTATTTTGAGAACCAGCGGGGCCAACTAGCAAGATACTGTATCTTGGCCCACCGGGAGATTCCTCCATCCACACCATTTAGCATAGATGAAAAGAACATGGATGGAAAATGTTAAGTTTATATAGTTTAATATTAGATAGAGTAAGGTGCTGTTTACCAAATTCTCAAGGTGTTATTCTGTAAAATATGACAAAGTGACAAAAAAGCATTCAAACATGTAATAGTATGTTGTTGTTTTTTCTTTTTATATAAGTTCAGTAGTAATTTGTGATTTTTACAGCTCACTGCACAGATGACTTTTAAAATGGATTTGCCTTTTTGTACTTCAGAAGACCATCCGTGGTGTACAATTACAGCTGTAATGGACACTAACAAATCTTTCCATCATTGGAAAAATAATAAATTGAAGATTTACATCTATGAAGGAACGTTTCTAGAAAACGCTATTTTCTTTTATTTTCAGATGATTAGATACAAACCTGAGTGACATTGTTTCTGTTAATGACACATTTCCCAGCTGCTGGCATCTATCAGCAGAAAGACATCACACATTAGTGACACATTTCTTAAGTTTAAGATAGCAATTTTTTTTAAGGCTCCCGAAAAACTGTAGGTTGTAGGCGTTTTTGGAATCAGCTGCCATGCTTGCTAGTTGCAACCAATTTTACATGTTTTATTGTGTAT
>NW_017307123.1:415514-424144 GCF_000935625.1 Nanorana parkeri
TATATATATATATACACACACACACACACATACATACATGGTATATTTGAAGATTATAGCCATTTTCAAGTAATCAATTGTATTTTTGATATGTTTAGAACTCTTAGCTGAAGTATGTTTATCACATGTTGATCATATGAATGTATTTTACTTAAAAATAAAACTGATTACTGATTATGATCTGCTCTCTGTAATTATAAAAATAGTACAAGGGAATGAGAAATGTCAGTTTCTAGATTTTAACTGAGTTTTCTAAAATTAATTATAAATAGTTTGAATGGAAGAAAGCATTGTATGGGGCTACATCAATGCTTGTAGGTGGCTTATGTACAATCACTTCTATTGTAATCTAACAACGTGAGCCTTTGTTCACTGAATGCCCAATTTCCATGCTATATAACATGTATTATTTGCATAGCTAGTGGGGGAGGTTTTATTATTGTGGTAATCGACAAGTCAAAGGCCTGTGATGCTAAGTTACATGAGTAAAGCTTCATCAGGTAAGACCTAGCATGCTGGCTACCATGTTAGGGGATTGAGCGGTTACATTATTATGTTTATTATTATTTTTCAGGATTAATATAATACCAATAGTTTGAGCAGTGCTCAAAAAAACAATTTAAAGGGGAATAGTACAATTACAATGCAATATAAGATAAGAAGGTTAGGAGGTCCCTCTTGTTAGTCAGAGGGGGGTTTAGGCTTCCCTGAAGGGTTGAGTTTTCAGAGATTGACTTAAGATGTCTAAAGATGGAATACATTGGAAATAGCCAGACATATTGGGGTAGAAGGTTTCAGGGAATAGTAGATGCTCTGCAGAAGTCCTGGAGTCATGCATGTGAAGAGCTGACAAGGGAGCTAGTGAACAGGAGGGTCGATCAGAACAGTTTGGGTGATATTTTGAGATAAGCTTGATGCTATAGCTCAAGGCAGAGTTATAGATAGCTTTGAATGTTGTTGTTAGTATTTCCAAATTTATACTTTGGTCAAGCAGAAGCCAGGGTTGAAATAATGTAGAAGGTTAGAGTTTAAAAATATATAGCAGCAGTGAAATCTGCAGGCACAAAAATATATAATCAATGTCTAGTTACTCCATCTCATGTGGGATACACCCACTAAAACTCCATGGGGTGAAACCTCCAAACATATTACCTTTACTTCCTGCTAAATATTTGCCTTAGAGCCTTTTCATTCCTTCAAGACATGAATCTGTTAATAAATGGTTGTGAATGAGGCATCCACAGGTGATCACAGGCTCCTTACTCAAACAATATGTAGAAAAATCAATCCAGCCAATCCAGATCACTCAACTATTAAATAATGGGTGAAAGACTATTAACAATATATATTCTAAAGAAAATATTCACAAGTATTCCCTTAATCATTTGCTTGATTCCTTACCTTTCATTTGACTGCCTCAAGATATTGGACCCTCTTCAAGAGAGATATATATCACCATCATCAGCCCTCAAAGACAGTACTGGAGCTTGGAAGTGCCTTCCTATATAATTGCATGACATCACAACATGCATTTGTGTCCTTGCAAACATGCCATGAATCTGGCCTATTGTGGCAAAAGCTCTTATGCCCTCCCCTCCTCCCATGTGCTCCATCCATGCAGTCAGAAGTGATGTCAGACACATTACGACTGCAATGGCTGATGGAAGGAATGACGCTGTCAATGTCCCTGTTCATTCCCACCCACAGGATGAAACTGCATAGGTCTCACCCCACAACTGTAAATTGTGTAAAAAAAAATAGTAACCACAGGTGTATAGTGATAACCAACACAAGGGACTTAGCATAACCTCAGTTAGACCCAGGGCTTTAGTATAAAATTAATCTAAATTTAATTATATACCCAAGGACCATAGCATAATAAAGCGTATTAAATCGACTACAGGGCAAAAAGGGAAAATTAAAATAAAATAAATAAAAATAACAAAAGGTCTATAGAAAGATAGCCCGAGGGCGGCAGTGTAATTTAACTCAACTTATCCCCAGGACTATAGTGTACATTGATTCAAATCAAGGGCAGTGGATAAATTAAATTAACGGCAGGATTCATTCAATTAAGGGCTTCAATAAAATAACCGCAGTGTGATAGCAAGAGGGGAGCAAACGTTTAACCAGCAAAAGTACGTTCACCAATGCTAGAAGTCTAGCACGATTGGGCTACTAACATAGAAGGGTACAACCTGTTCAGGATGTACAGGCTGGCAAGAAGGGGGAGGGGGTATGTATATATGTTAAAAATAACCTCATTATGCACATCCGTGACGACATCTCGTCAAGTGGAGGAGACAATGTGGAATCTTTATGGCTAGAACTAGATAGAATGGACCTTAGCCGTAAACTTATTGTGGGTGTCTGTTATAAACCTCCAAATATAGGGGAAGAGGAGGAGGCCCACCTACAATCCCAAATAGAAATAGCGGGGGAAACAGGGTAATGTTGTGGTAATGGGAGACTTCAATTACCCAAGCATCAACTGGGCTAATGGAACTTCCCAATCGGCAAAGGCTGCCCGTTTTCTTAATATGTTGCGAGACAATTTCATGGATCAGATGGTAGAGGTCCCGACTAGGAACCTCTACCATCATACGGAGCAATAATATGGAATTAATTGAGGATATTATAAATCGGGGAGACCCTGGGTATTAGTGATCACAAGGTGGTTGCTTTTAATATTGGGTGCAAGAAAGGGAAGGGAGATGGTCGGACGAGAAGCCTAAACTTCAGGAAGGCCAACTTTGATAAACTACGCAACATAGTAGGTGAAATCGAATGGGAAAACTTATTTTATAAACTAAACTTTGACCAAAAGTGGGACTGTTTCAAGAACAAATAAAAAAATGCTATAACAAGGTGTATACCGCTGGGTAATAAAAGTAAAAGATCAAAAACAAAGCCAATATGGCTAAATAAAACGGTAAAACAACAAATTAAGGGGAAAAAAGTGGCGTTTACTAAGTATGAAACGGAGGAGACAGTATTGGCATTCCAAAACTACAAAGAATGTAAAAAAAGATGTAAACTGGTAGCCCGGGCTGCTAAAATTGAATGTGAGAAATATATCGCCGAAGTCAGTAAAAACCCCTCATTTTTTTATCAGTACATAAACAGTAAAAAGGGGAGAAAGGAACATATAGGACCAATAAAGGACATAAATGGGTCGTTACTCACAAACGACAGGGAGAGGGCCGAGGAGCTAAATACTTTCTTCTCGTCGGTATTCACTGAGGAAACAGACGGGTTTAATGTACATGAAAAAACACAAAATTTACCAAGAAATACACCTGAGTGGATGACTGAAACCGGGATACAACATAGGCGTAAACTACTAAATGCAAATAAAGCATTACGACCTGATAATCTACATCCCAAGGTACTCAAGGAACTGAACAAGGAGATAACTATAGGGAACTATAGACCAGTTAGTCTGACATGCATAGTATGTAAACTATTAGAGGGAATTATTAAGGATTACTTAGTGGAATTGGTCCGGTATCATGGCATAATAGCTGATATGCAGCACGGATTTAGGAAGGTTCATTCTTGCCAGACCAACCTGCTGACATTTTATGAAGAGGTAAGTAGAGATCTGGATGGGGGAGGCCGGTGGACATAGTATATCTGGACTTTTCCAAAGCCTTTGATACGGTGCCTCATAAACGCTTGTTATACAAGCTAAGGGCTATGGCCGTAGATGAATTAGTGTGTACATGGATAGAAAACTGGCTATGAGAACGTGCACAAAGAGTATCAGTAAATGGCACCTTTTCAGACTGGGCGTAGGTCATGAGTGGCGTGCCCCAGGGTTCTGTGCTGGGTCCCATGCTTTTTAACCTATTTATTAATGATATCGGGGAGGGAGTGAATAGCCATGTCTCAGTGTTTGCTGATGATACTAAAATTGGGAGGGTAGTATACCCAGATTTAGACATTATAACATTACAGGGGGACCTGGAGAAAATCGGGGAGTGGGCAATTGTATGGCAGATGAAGTTCAATGTCGATAAATGTAAGGTAATGCACCTTGGAGTTAATAATAGGCAAATGGACTATACACTTATGGGTGTGCCACTAGGGAAGTCGGCAACGGAGAAGGATTTGGGGGTCATTATAGACCGCAGATTGAAGAACAGCTAGTAGTGCCAGGCTGCTGTAAACAAAGCAAGCAGAGTCCTGTATTGCATTAGGAAGGGAATGTATTGCAGAGACAAGTCTATAATTTTGCCACTTTACAGATCACTGGTTCGGCCACATCTCGAGTATGCGGTCCAGTTTTGGTCACCGATACTCAGAAAGGATGTCCTTGAGCTGGAAAAAGTCCAGAGGAGGACAACCAAACTTATTAAGGTGTTCGAGGACCTGAACTATGAAACAAGGTTGTTAAAATTAAATATGTTCTCTTTGGAGGTTAGGAGATTAAGGGGGGGCATGATTTTCTTGTATAAACTGTTCAATGGTGACAGCAACATTATTAACAAACTGTTTACAGTTAGCTCCGTAACAAACACCAAAGGGCACAACCATAAATTGGTGGAAATTTTTTTTCAACACACAGGGCACAAGGAATTCTTCACAGTCAGAGCGGTTAAGGTCTGGAACTCACTGCTGCAGAAAGTGATCTCAGCTAAGAGTGTGGAATCATTCAAGAAACTCTTGGACGAGTTCCTCGGCGACCATAACATAAAGGGGTACAGGTACGCCTAAGAGCAAAATCCCACATGGACTAATACACCCGCACACACCTGCTCAAGCATAAATGCATACACACAATAGGTTGGACTTGGTGGACTTTATTCAACCTCAAATACTATGTAAGAGCAGATAAGATGCACATAAACTTTCCACTTGCAGTTTTGGTGAAACAGTGTAAGAATTAAGACATTCACTACATGTCATGGTAGGAGCACTATTTGAATTAACTTTGTAAAAAAAAAGGCTATTTATCTCAGTCCATTTGAACAGTTAGAAAGTCCAGAATTATGTTTAATTATTGGCCAACTGTAAATTAAATGGCAAACCATGAATAAGTGTCAGCAACAAATAGGCAATCATGACAATACCCATGTAAATAACAGACAATTTTATAATACATGGGCAACATGCTGAAAAGCATGACAATATATGTGAATGAAACAGGCATTGTAAGAATATGCAGGTGACACATGGACAGTTGTTACAATGTGCAGGAAACAAACAGATAGCTGGGACAATATTCAACCAAGATACAGAAAATTGTCACAATACATTAACAAATAAATGGACAAATATTACAATACACAGGCAACAAATGGGCAATCATTACAATTTGTGGGAAATAAAATAAGCCATCAATAGAATGTATTATGTTTGCTATAATATTCAATTGTGTGTTCTGAGGGACAAGGACAGCAGAAGGATAGCCAGGAGGAGCTGTCTAACCGCCAGAAACCATTTATAGTCTCTTTAACTTTTAACAAAAAACAGACTAATCTTGCCTTCTTGTTTAACTCCAATGCATTTTGCATTTTTCAAAACAGAGACTCACAGTTCTGCTCATACCTACAGGGCACAAGTGGTGCATGAACATTGACTAAACATGAACTCAAACAATGTTTCTACTCCTGGGTTAAAGGAAATGGAAAGGGGCAGTTGATTTTTATTACTACTTCAGCAGGAGATTCAATAGCAATCAAAGTACATTTTCTAAGCTGCCCAAATAATGTATTGCATAGAAGGGGACTACCACTAGACATGCAAGTTAGCAAAAAAAATCATTTTTTTTCATTTTGGATGTTTCGTTATTTAGATTTTCAGGATTTGGCTCTGGAAGTCAATTTGTTTCAGCATTTGGATTCAGATGAATTTCAGATCAGTGAGCTGTGGCATGAAAACAATTGGGTGGAGCGAGTCATGACATCATAACTTGCTTGGCCCATTTGTTGACGCTAGTGAGCAGAGCTGTCAAATCTGACATTAAGTGATGGGAGTTCGTCGGCAGCGGACAGGTCTTTTTTTATTTCAGTGAGTTGGTGTGCATCGTTTATTTTGATTGATGCTGGATTATATCGCCGGAGAATGTGATTGATCATGGATTACAGCGTTGAACAATTTTTTAGGGTTTTTTTTTACAATAAAGGAATTGTCGAAAACTGTCTGCGTTTTTTGTTCAATTAAAGGATTTTTTCTAAGCTGTTGTCTGTTTATTTACAGTTTACTTAACTCTTTGGTAAATGAGTAGAGGTAACAATTACCCCTTACTCATTCACAAAGAGGGGCTGAATCTTGGTGCCCCATTATGAAAGGGGATACCCAGATGCAGATGAGTCCCCCTGCCCACAGACCTCCACAACCCTGGCCCTTTTCCTCCTCAGCATGGGGACAAGATGCTTTTCTGGGGGAGGGGCTGCATCTGGATGCCCTCTTTATGAGAGGGGGTACCTAAGATGCAGTTAAGCCCCCCTGCCCGCAGACCCCCACAAACACCGGGCCAGGGTTATGGGGACCATGTACTTTTCCATGGGGTCCCTCCCTGGAAAAGCCCCCCCCCAATGCCGAGGACATGTTGCCTGGTATGGCACAAGGAGGAGGAAGTTGCTTGTCCCTTTTTTTCTTGCCTTGCCAGGCCAGTGCCCAGATTAAGGGTCTGGTTGGGAGTTTTAGGGGGACCCTTGTTTTGTATTTTGGACATTGGAATCCTCCTTAAAATTCCTACCAGACCTAAAGTGTCTTTCATGACTTTTGGGGAGAACACCATTCTTTTTTTTTTTTACATAGTGGTCCCACCTAACATTCCTACCAGACCTAAAGGGTGTGGTATGAATTGCCTTGAAAATGTTTACATTTTACAAACTTGATGGGAGTTGGTCCACTTCAGTGAACCATTCTCCGCATTTCAGCTGTGTCTTTGGCTGTGCCGATCTGCAGCATATGTGTTCGGCTCGACTGTGTGCAATGGCTGCTTCCCGGAGCTTCTCCCACTTCAGGGTACTGTTGACTGGTCGGGCAATGGGATAGTAACTGTTTTTCAATTATACCAAGATGGCAAACTATGTACTTTCTAGCACTTGTCCTCTACTTTTGACCTTTCTCATAGGTGTTATTTCCAGTTCCTCCAGATCAAACATGCTTTAAAATCCCAATTTTCTTCCACTCCGATATTTGATGCTGTGTTTTTGCCACAAATACTAAAGGGATTATCTATTTTTTATATGCACATCTCCTGCCTAAATCATATATTCTTCTTCCTCTATGGTACAGGGAAGACTAGGAGGAGGATGTAGGACCAATCTTGGATGACACCTGGGAGGACGTTCTTCAGAATGTTACTCAAGTTTCATTGTCCCATACTCACAGATTGACACAACTTTTCATAATCCACAGAATATATCGTACCCCTGAATTTCGAATTTATATCGCATTGAGGGCTCATTCTAGTGTGGTTTCCACCATGGCTCCTTAATTCATCTTCTTTGGAGATGCCCTAAGCTTGTACGGTATTGGGACGAGGTCTTACATTGTCACCACCTACGTACAACGAGAGGATTAACCCCAACTGCGGATCTTGGATTCACTGGTATTCCTCACTGGAAGTAATGGGGCAATCAGTCTGGAACTCCTGGCATCACACTCAATCTAATGCGGAGAGTTAGGAGTTGCTGACATGATGAACCCGTATTTAGGAGGTGGTAAACTATGTGCATTTAATGAGTAGAGGGGAGTTATTACATCATACCTCACAGTGATTTGGTTAGCGTTATACACAGATTAGCAGTTCAAGCAGAATTGAGACCCCTTTTGTTATGAGCACAACGTTCTATGAAGTACGCACGGCAGAGCCCAATATCGATTAAAGCTACAGTGCAATATAGTGATAACGCAAGTGCTGGGTTAGACTTATAGAATGTATCAATTGTAGTATATGTATCAAACGCTAGGTCATATATTCATTGCACATGAGTAACATGCTGGTTTTCCATAACACAGGAGGGTATTTGCGGTTCCCAGTGGGGAGATGGAGCAGTGGGTCCCAGGTGTGTGGAGCGTCCGTCCGTGGGTGAGTAGTCCAGGCAGGGTTTGATGCAGGATTTTTAGGATGAGTCCTCTGGTGGGGTTACCGGCGTTCGGGTGTAGCAGGTGTGAGATCCAGAATATGGGAACACCTTGCTACACCCCAAACCAGTTTTTAAACCATTTGCGGAAGTGCAGGTGGGAGGAGACACGCGCCACTCACAGCACTTCTGCGTTCCACCGTGGAGCTCAGCGGTGCCGCAGATAGACGTCACTGCGCCGGCTGCACTCCACGCCGGAACGCACCGGCGATTCATCACATACATATTCTACATTTTGTGTTTGACTCCTCCTTACTAAACTCCCCATTGGAATGTATCCTTGGGGTTGTCGAAGCTCCGGATTTAGCTTGTCACACAATTTTGGTCCTTAAACATGCTTTATTTAAAGTATCTAGACTGGTAGGGTGTAGGTGGATCTCTCCCTCTCCTCCCACTTTGAATCTATGGCTCATAGAACTCGGTAAAATGGTTGATTATGAACGTATTACTTTTCAACAGTGGGGTAACATGAATACATTTAATTCCCTGTGGTATAAATAGTTATCATATTATGGTAATGTTATATCT
>NW_017307123.1:424425-426565 GCF_000935625.1 Nanorana parkeri
TATATATATATACATATACATACACATACACACACTGAGTGGCCAGATTATTATGACTACCCCATCAGTACTTCGTTGGGCCACGAGATGACCTCCACAAGATGACTTCGTTGGGCCACCTCGTGACTCCACGAGATGTTGAAAGGCGATGCGAGGAATCGGACACTGCACTGTTGCCCTTCTGTTGTCTTGTACCAGTCTTGCCACTCTCTGTTCTGCCCTAACATTGACTAGTCGCTGACGGCCACCATTCACACATTGTTACAAGCCATTGTAACAGAAAAAGGACATCCTTATTTTCCTCAGTAACAGAAAAGAACTTTACTTCAGCAACACAACAGACAGGTGAAACTCGAATAATTAGAAATATCGTGTAAAGTTCATTTATTTCACTAATGCAACTTAAAAGGTGAAACTAATATATGAGATAGTCTCAATACATGCAAAGCAAGATAATTCATGCCGTGATTTGTCATAATTGTGATGATTATGGCTTACAGCTCATGAAAACCCCAAGAACCCCAAATCCACAACCTCAAAAAAGTAGATTATTACATGCAATCAATAAAACAAGGATTGTACATAGAACAATATCGGACCTCTGAAAAGTACAAGCATGCATATGTACTCAGTACTTGGTTTGGGCCCCTTTTGCAGAACTTACTGCAATTACTTTTGCACGATATTCTAATTATTCGAGTTTCACCTGTACAGTCTGCTTATGTTTCAGGAAGTAGACAATATAACAATGTCTCACCAACTCAAGATTGTCACATATCCTCCATGTGACTCTTCCACACACCCCTTGTGTGTCACATGCTCACTAAGCCTCCTTGGCTGATTCCCAGGTGCCTCCAGCACACACACAGCCTCCTGACTCTGGCTTCTGGGTGGAGTCCTCCTGACTCCTGAACACAACCTGTTCCTCTTCCCAGCAAGAGCCCTCATGTGTCTGCAGCCCACACCACACCGACTCTATTGAGCTCTGGTCTGGGCTCTTAATGAGGCTGCTGTCAGCCACCTGATCACTGGCAACACCTGACCACAGGACTGGAAATTTCATCCCACCCAGGACTCTAAGAAATCTCCAGAAATCCAAATCCCAGTTACAATCCGGAAAAACAGGAAGAAACCAAAAGGTCAGCTTCTTCCCTGCAAATCCATTTATTTTCTGGAACCTGGGTGACTGTATATTGCCAGCATACATTGCCATGCACTGCCACAATATATATATATATACATTGCATATGCCCAGAGTTAACCCTATATCTCCATCTACTCATCTAGAGCATGCCCTGGCATTTTGTTTTCTTTTACCTTGATACAGTAGTGAAAAACAGATTTTATTATGACATGTGACATCATCATCAGACTTTAAAAACAGAGGTAGCTTCTGGGAGCTCAGTTCTACTAACATAGGCACTTTCTCCAGAACTACATCACCCAGAATCACTTTCCCTATACACAGCGTGTATAGACCTTTGGTTGCTAAGGCAACAGGATTGTTTTGCAAGGAAATACATCAATTTATGCATGCAAAAAGGGACACAGAGGCATGGACAAGTTCAATAGTCCAGTAGAAAGAGCTGGCAACACTGTCTTAGATTGCACTGTAGCATTGGAACTGTGTTGTCAGCTCAAACACAAAGTTAGTGGTACAGTAAATTTCTGGCAGACCAATATGTATTATTCTGTACTTGCAGATTTTGTAATGGGATTAAACATCTCTTTGAAAAAGCTGCTGAGTTGTATTGTTCTTAATATTTATAACTATTTTCTTCTTTGATTTGTCTTGTACGTCAGTTTTGAAGCATTACATTAAAAACATGCACACAATATTTAAACATTGAACCATTTTCAAATAACATTACAATGTCTTGCCCCAGAAAATGTTCTTTATGTGTCCTTTAAATTTGAACAAATCAAATAATTATATTTGCATTTTTTTATAATTTCTATCAAATCTTTTACCCCTTGCCGCTATTGTTTTTTAATTACTCAGCATGATGCCCCGGGCTGAGGATAGGGTAATGAACATCATGGATAGGGTAATGAACATCATCCCCTTGATATCTACCAGCTGACACTGTGAGTAACTGCTAACTGTCAAACCCAGTTCTCATTTACATATTTGGTCTCT
>NW_017307123.1:427109-470840 GCF_000935625.1 Nanorana parkeri
TATATATATATATATATATACACATACCCTTATTTGGGAGTCAGGAACCACACTTTGCAATTGTACCTTGATGAGGCAGTGTGGCTTCACTTGTGATTGCAAATGCATGTAACTAAAACCTATGGTTAACTTAAACTGTTAAAGCAGATTTTATAGGGTTTAGTGCTGACTAGATGGATAGAATGTTAGAGATTTTTTTGTATTGTTTAATAAATCCCATGGCACAGTGTTCTTTAAATCTCAAAATCTGATGGTAGTCTAATATTTCCATTATTCACACAGGTAAATAAAATAAACATGAGGCTACATCTTACAGTAAAAGGAATGTGAGTTTTTATTTATTTTTTCAATTACCATTAAATGTTTATAGTTTTGTAAATAGCAGGCAGAACACTGTCACTGTGAAGCAAACTCTTTATATACACTGTGGAATGGACAGCATATAATGATTAATAATTCTGGCATGTCCTTCATTTTTTATTATATATAATTTCATAAGACTGAAGGTCAGTGCCAATGAATCTTAAAATATACAAGCAACAATCATTCAGGGCAGACCTCAGATCATCATTGCCTATAGGAGAGGATGATTTATACTGAGTTGTTCTGCAAGCACATTGCAAAACGATGTTTAAATGTTTTTCTCTCTTTTTTCAGATGATGGTCAGACATTTTAGGTCATAGGAAGAAAACTAAAGACTACTTTTCCCATAAGAGCTTATATATCAGAGGTTCATAGTCCTACTTTGCAATGATCAATGATTTCCAGTAAGCAAAGGGAATATTTTGTTGCCCTGAAAAGTGTATGTGCATGCACCATTGGTCATTTATTTAAAATGTGTATAAAAAAGTATTGCATAGCTTCTAAAAATTTAAGTACAACTCTAGACATACAAAAAATGATATTTTCTTCTCCTTATTCTTCTTTCTTGTTATTATGAAGCTGAAAGATCAAATTGGGCTTTTAGTATCAATATCTGTTCTGTAGCTAATAGGTGGGAAACAAGGACCTTAAAAGAGAACTAAGGCCCAAGTTGCCATAGTTCCCATTAGGATCACAGGAGGGCATATACTAATGTCTTCCTGAGACCCCAAACTCAGCATATAGCGGGCTATATGTTATAGTGCTCTGAAAAGAGGTACCTTATGAGTAATGTGTGTAGCATTAAATGTACTGATAGTCTTCTGACTCCCGAGGGTTATAAAGGGAGTCCCTTGTTGGCAAACTGTACTGTTAGGTGATTATCTAATGCTCCTATGCCTGTTAATACCTCCCGGCTCCTTCTGGTTGTTGCTTGCTGCCACTCCAGCTATTCAAGTTTTCTTGCCAGCAGTGGGATGATGAGCCTGGCCACATACCCCTGAGCCTTGGGATTGATTAGCAGCACTTTATTTAAGCATCACAAGGCCAGGGCTCTGGGCTTGTAATAGTCCTTTAGAATTCTGTTTGCACAATCTTGTATCCTGCCACTGTATGTCTTAATCTAGTATCCTGTTCCTGTTTGTACCTTACATCCTGCTCCTGTCTTGTATCCCTTGCCCTGTTCCTGTCTTGTATCAGGTATGCTGTTCCTTTCTTGTATCTTGCTGCCAGTCCCTACAAAACTTGTCTAGTGCCAGTCAGTACTTCTGCTCTTTAGCTGGCACTTGCCTGCAAAAATATACAGCCAGGGTATATAGTTATAAGTCCTGAGGGCATCTGGGTACCAGTAGGTGCACTTGTCATAAGGATAAGGTGGCTGCTAAAGGTGAAGTGACTCACTGCTTTGATTGATGTGTCGGCATCTGGTACTACCAAATCAGCCTTCTTGACCAGTGTGCAATTAAGTGAATCTTCTGCTTTGAATTGTGTCTTCTTGGGTCCAGGGTAAGTTCAGGTGTGATATAATGAAGTAAGTAAACTTTTTAAAGAAGCTTACATGTTCAGTGCATTTCTTGGCCTATTGTAGTGACTACAACCAGCATGGATTTATTAAAGACTGTTCCTGTCAGACCAGCCTACTAACATTCTATGAGTAGGCAAGTTGCAACTTAGGAGGTAATCGCAAAGTTGCCGAAGGCAGCTGAGTGAATAACCAGGCCGAAGTCAATTGAGCCTAACATCGTTCGGCTATTCATTTCAGCCCAATACGGCTGAAATAAGCCGTACATCAGCTGCTGAGTGGTGCTCAACTTTTCTGCTCTCTACCTCTGAGGTAGCGAGCAGCATAGAAAAATGTAAACAAATGAAAAAAATGCTTAAAAATTATTTAGATAAATGTTAAAAAAAAAATTAAAAGTTAAGACCAATTAAAAGTTAAGAAAAAAAAACCAATGTGGGGTCCCTCTTCCAAACAATACCAGACCCTTTAGGTCTGGTAGAAATTTTAAGAGGGACACCAAGTTAAAAATTAAAAAAGTGCATGGGGTTCCCCCCAAAGTCATACCAGGCCCTTAAGGTCTGGTAGGAATTTTAAGGAGGAGCCCCACCCCCACAAATGCCCCCCCCTAAAATTCCCCACCGAGCACAGGCCTGGCAGGGCAGGAAAAGGGGGGACGAGCAAAAGCACCTTGTCCCTGTGCTGATGGGGACAAGGGCCTCTTCCCCAGAAGCCCTGGGGCAATGGTTGTAGGGGTGCGGGCAGGGGGGGGCTTATTCACATTGTGGTACCCCTTTAATAAAGAAGCACCCAGATGTGCCACCTCCTTATGAATGAGTAAGGGGTACTTATAACCCTACCCATTCACTAAAGGTTAAATAAAAGATAAATAAAAAGTCCAGACTTTTGAAAAAATCCTTTAATTGAAAAAAATGCAAGAATTTTTGCAATGCAAGAATTTTTGACCTGTATTTTAAATAAAAATCCAAAAAATTGATCCACCAACGTAATCCTAAGGTCAATCACGACATTCAGCATTGTCCATGACGACAACGACTTGGCGGAAAAAATAAATACAAATAATAAAGTAATAAATGATCATTTTAAAAAACGAAGCCTGCTGACCCATCTACTTGCAACGAACATCCGCTGCAGAATGAATAATCTGACAGATGATGATAAAATATAAACAATAGGGGGAAGCTAGTGGTGACATCACTGCTAGCTCCACCCAACTGTTTATATTTGGCCGACACCTGCCAGAGTCTTCCAACAAGTCCCGGACAAATGAAGACAACTGGGCGGAGCCGGCTGTGACATCAGACTGTCCGCCCCGCTTCAGCTAAGACTGCGGCATACGTGAGCTGAAGCATATGTGCTCAGCTCGGCGGAGCCATTCACCTGTCTTTGGCTGCTGTAAGGGCTATAGTGAATAGCCCATACAGCAGTTGAACCAAAGGGCTCGGCGGCCGAAGCGAGCCGTAGGATCAGCCAAAGCTACGGGCGGATCCTTCCGCTCTATAGTGAATAACCCTCTTAGATGGTAGGAAGCCAGTCGATGTAGGTTACCTAGACTTTGCAAATGCATTTGATACGGTACCACATAAACATTTGATACACAAGCTATAATCTATGGGCATACATGAAATGGTGTGCATATGGATAGAGAACTGGCTACAGGATCGTGTCCATAGAGTATCTATAAATTGCTCTTTTTAATTGCTCTAAGGCTGAGAGTGGCATGCCCCAGGGTTCTGTGCTAGCCTAATATTGTTTATCCTGATTATTAATTATATAAAAGAGGGGTTAACAGCAGTGTTTGTGTTTTTGCTGATGATTTGGCAGGGTAATAATCACAAGCTTAGACATAGCAGCATTACATGTTAAAAAATGTAATGCATTTGGGGTAGAAACTGGGATACAGACTACATGTTAATGGGAACTTCTCTAGGGAAGTCAGAAGTGGAAACAGATTTGGGGTTCATGGTTTACTGCAGGCTAAACAATAGGATGCAATGCCAGGCTTCAGTAAACAAAGCTAGCAGAGTATTATTGTTCATTATGTATTCTAGGGACAAAGCAATAATGTTTTCCACTTTACACAATGCTGGTCATCAATCTACAAAAAGGATATTCTTGATCTGGAGAGAGTTCAGAGAAGGGCAACAAAACTGATAAATGGGTTAGAGGAACTAAGCTCTGAGGCAAGTTTGCAAAATATAAACTTGTTGACCCTAGAAATTAATTGATTAAGAGGGGGCATGGTTTTGATGTACAAAATGTTTAATGGTGATGTAATATCAGTAATAAACTTTTTGTGTGGTAAAGTTGTGGAACTCCCTTCCACAAGCATGAAATCATTAAAAAATAATTTAGATACCTTCCTCAGGGAACATAACATACAGGGGGTACAGGAACTCTTAATGATTGGAATACACAGGCACACACACACACACACACACACACACAATCACAAAGGTTAAACTTGATGGACCAATGTCTTTATTCAACCTCAAATACTATGTAACTACTAAAACTTACAAATCCATCATGTCAATTAAACTACTTTGCCTAGTCATGCTTCTAGGGGAGAGGTGGTGGAGTGACAATGAAGAAGGAACAACGGCCCACCCATGAAGTGATTGTACTCATCTGCTTGATAATATTTTAAATTAGCTTTTCTTCTGTATTTTATAGGTACCTAGTGAATATCACTATTTTTAATATTAGTAATATACGTGTCACCATGGAAACAAGAAAGCATTACAAATGTACTACTACTGACATAAGCCAGGTCTACAATCTACCACAGTGTGTATTTTTTTTTTACAGGGATCACTAAAACTTCTTCCAGACTAAAATACAGGACATCACCTTCTTGAATAGTAACATTTTAAAACAATGTGCAATTACAGTATATGGCCTTTGAGCCTGTGCAGAAATCTGGAAACATGAATCACTGGTAATTGCTATGGAGTGGAATATAAAACACTGAATGGGAGTAGTACTTGTGCTGAACAGTGAATGTGCCCTGTGATATGCCATGTTATTGTTTGGTAATGAATGTTGGAATCACATGTGTATGGGCAGTTTAGGAAACTAAAAAAGGTTGGAAAAATTAAATTATTTATTTGTTTTCAAATGTTAAGGAGGACTAGGAAGGAAGTAAATGTACTTTACCTTTGTTCAAACATTGGCTTGCAATGATAATATTTGTCAAGGACCTACAATAAATCCTTTGGTAGATTGCAAAATTCTCTTATTTCTTGAAAACAAGAGCACTTTATTATGAGAAGTCGTATGAGAATGCTTTGTAAGCTCAAAGTGAGATCTTGATTACTGAAATACGTTGTCAGCTGTCAATATTAATGTTGAATTATGCCAGCTCAATATGCATACATTAATACATTTACAACAATTACAGATATATCAGCCTTAATTTGAAGTCAAGTTTGACTTTTGTGTCATTGCTTATATCGTAAAACAAGCATGTTGGTAATTTTAGTTAATAGCCTTGGCTGGTAAAGTAAGGTTTTTCTCTTTAGGAAAAAAAATAGAAGTACACAATAGTCAAATCAGTAAAAGGCATGTTTACACCATATTTAATTATTACAGAAAATTATTTTTTGGCAAACTCAAGTACTTGGGAAGATATGCTAATGCTGTGTGACCAATGACAATTAAAACCATGTTAGATATTTTTCATCGTAGAAAAGTACCAGCTGGAATATTGGATACACTTGAAAAATGTTCAAGTTTAAACTTCCAGCCAGCTGGCTAAATGATTCAAATGAAACTTATTGCTTGGATGTTATTCAAATGATCACCGGTCCATCTGGTACATAAATATAATGTACAGAATACAATTACTTCTCATGTCACATAACATAGCCAGTTTTATTGTAAATAAGTACTGGAATTCAAATGTGTTCAATAATTTTTTTTTCTGAGATTTAGAAAAAGACCACTTCCATGTCCTAAGAATATCTGATGCAGGATTCCTTTTAGTCAAGAAACTATATATATATAGTTATATATATGTGTGTGTGTGTGTGTGTGTGTTTTATTTTATTACAGTTTGTTACAAAATGCAATAATTCTTACCAAGATATCATCCTAATAGGATCTAGTTTTAACATTGGAATGAAAATAACTGTCATGTTTTTGAAAAAAAGAATCCTTCTCCTGGTGTGTTAGCTTTTTTAAATGAGCCTAATATCTATGTTTTTATTAGGCCTTCTATTTTCCACCTTTAACCTCCCTGGTGGTCTGATTATCTCAGTTATTTTTTTAGGTTTTTTTCTATTTGTTTTTCTTTTTAACATTTTTTACTTTTTAAATCTCCCGCCGGTTCCGCCCCCCTGCGACGCGGGTGCTCTGAAGGGACAGAACCCGGAAGACAGATGCCGGCATCGGCCGGAGGACACAGTGGGGCTCCTGGACAGGGTAAGTTACGCACAGTGTAATCCGGAGTGTGGCTCTGGGTTACCGCTTTGGTACTGAAAATTAACCCCGAGGCACACTCGGGAATACCGCCAGGGAGGTTAAAACATACACAATGTTTTATTCATATTTAAAATGTTCTATAGTTGGAAGTCTGATATTCATATGGCAGCCATGCTGCCCCCAAGGGGGTTATTCACTACAGAGCCGAAGGATCCAACTGTAGCTTCGGCCGATGCTTCAGCTCGCTTCCGCTGCCTCTGCCCTTCAGTTCAGTCTGGCTATTCCGTTCAGTTGTTATTTATTGCCCAGGACCTGCTAGAAGACTCTGGCAGGTGCCGGCCAATAGGAAACAGTTGGGCAGAGCTAGTGGTGGTGTCACCACTAGCTCCACCCAATTGTTTATATTTTGCTGGCATTTGTCAAATTTGACAAGTTTGTCGCGTGCGGTCAGGTCGGTGTGCGTCATTTAAAAAAAAATATTATGTATTTATGTATTCTTTTCTTTAAAATATTTTTTTTTATTTTCCTTTTTTTAAAACATTTTTAAAATAATTTTTCAACTTTGTTTGATTCTGCTTGGAACCTCGTAGGTAGTGAGCAGAATAGCCGAGAATTATTTCTAGGCAAAGAGAAAAAAGTGGGTTGGGGAGTGTGCTTACTATTCTTCAGTGTAATTATTGTAAGGTTCTGCTCTATATTCTCCTGCCACATTCTGCGCTCAGGTGTGTCAGATTTTCCAAAATAGACTTTTGTTCAAGTGATTGAGTAATCCTATTGCACACAAGACAGAACACATGCCATTAGCAACAGCAATAATAAAAAAAAGTCACAAAAGAGGCTTTCCTAGTGCACTGAACATCCATTAGGGGGTTGATTTAATAAATGCAAATAGGCTGTTCACTCTGCATGGAAATTTTCACTTTGCAGGATAATTTTTCCTTAACCCCTTCATGACTGAGGCCCTTTTTTCCATTTTTGCACCCATGTTATATTCCACATTTTAGGCCAGCGTCGTCAGTCACGAAGGGGTTAATTTAGTTTATGAGGTGAAGCCTCACAATCATATGCAAGCAAAAATACTGTAGTTTTTTTATTTTTTTCATTTTTTTTGCATGTGATTGGGTAACCTTTGCAAAATGAACTTTCATCATAATCACCACCACTGCCATTCCTTTCATTGCCAAGAATATCCAAGGCATGCTGGCCATGAAAGGGGATCCTGTCACTCTCTGGGAAAGCTGTTAGGATGTTCCTTTTGCAGATGGTGCATTTTTTGCTCCGTCTGAGATGAGACAATGAGCAATGGCATTTTTCCTTTGTAACATACAGTAGATCCAAGAGGGTGGCCAACCAGTATTGGTCCCTCTCCTTGATGGCCTGAATCCTCGTGTCCTGGCATAGGTACTGCCTATGAAGAATCCTATCTGCTCCAACTTTCCAGAGGAAGAGAAACCCGAGACCTTATTGTTGCTAAGGGCAACAGTGTCCTCTACCACCTTACCCCACTCATGTACATCTCTTAGTGTTAGGAAGCCTGCCCCATGTCTGCCACCTTCTTCATGCAACTTACACCAATCCAACACAAACCTCCTTGTGCTCCTTTAGTGACTGGTGCTGCCTCACAGAGTCGGATGCAGGATAAATCAGGCCCGGAGACAACAGGAAGTTCTTATATACCTCCTGTTGTGCCTCAAGTGCCCGCTCTATTACACTACACACTGTGTGCTTCAGCAGGAACACAAGAGGGATCATGCTGCTAATCCCTGCCCCACCACTCTGGTCACCTCTTCAAATGGTGACAATGTGGTATATGCGTCCTGAATTTGGAGACACTGACATGGGGAAAAAAAACCAGTTCCCCAGAACCAGCCCTCATCCCATGTTCACATAAGTACTCATCAACAGACCACAGATGAAGATGCAGCCAATGCAGCATGGCCAATGTCAAGTTCCACTGGTTGGGCATGTTACATATCAGGTAGCTGGAGTTGCTACTGACTTCCTTCCAGCAAAGCTGTGGCTGGCTATGACCTCCTGAAGTGGCCACGCACTCTTCTGGCCTGGCACATCACAAAAGCCAGGATACCAAACTATAAACTGCTGTACCACCAGTTTGAGGATGTGCGCCAAGCAAGGCACATATGTGAACTTTCCCTGGTGAGTGGCAGACAGCAGGTTGGTGCCATTGTCACACATGACCTTTCCTGTCAAAAGATGGCATGGGGATTAGCCACCTCTCAGCCTGCCCCTGAAGAGTTGAGAAAATCTCAGTCCCATTGTGGCTTATGTACCCCATACATACCAGCTGAAAAGCTGCATGACAGCATTTTGCATAGGCTCTTAGTCCCTTCTGTGGGACTGGTGGCTCTGAGGATTCACCCAATTAGCCCAATCATTTGGAAAGAGTAGTGGTGACTGGGGGTGACAACTCAGTCACCACTACTCTTCCCAACTGATTGGGCTAATTGGGTGAATCCTCAGAGCCACCAGTCCCACAGAAGTGACTAAGAGCCTTAGTTAGACTTACTAAGATTCACAACACAGGGTGGCACCTCCAGCTCCAGTAGTGGGGACATCCTGCATCCTTCCCGGCTGCCAGCAAATTCACCCAGTGGGCAATGAATGTGATATCACATCTCTGCTTATGCCTGCTGGACAACGTGTCTGTGGTCATGTGGACCCTGTTACTGACCATATGATCCAGCAACAGGGAGATAATTCCTTCCACTTGCTAGTGGAGGGCAGGGATAGTGTTCTGGGTGAAAAAATGGGGATTGAGTACCTGCCACTGTGGTACAACACAGGTTGTAAATTAATGTAAGGAGGCAGACTGCAGTATCTGGAACGGGAGCCGCTGTAAAACCAGCAATTTTGCTAAGCTGGCATCAAGATACTGGGCATGTGGGTGGCTTGCTGCATACTTTTTCTTCCATTCCAGCAGCTGGGAAAGAGACACCTGCCTGTGAAATGATGTAGCTAGAGACAGTACGGTGAAGTTTAGAGCCTTTGAGTGACGTTGAAGCCCACATTTGGTTCTACTGAGTGTGGATGCATGCTGACCCTCTTCCCCACTTGATGTGCCATAAGCTATTTCTCTCAAACCTCTTGTCAGACTCTTATCCCTATCAATCAAGGCAGATATTATAGCAGATGCAGATGGGGATTCCCGTGGAAAGGTGGAACAGGTGGAAAAAGAGGCGAGAAGGAGGAGGATTGTGGGCCTTAGGCTGCTGACTGCATGTGTTGTTTCCAATGAGCTTTGAAGTGTCTCTTCATGCATGAGGTACAAAAATGACTAGTAGATTTACCAGGCTTGATGCACTGCAGATAGAGCTGAAAACCATTACACTGCTTTCTGCAGTACATGTATAAAAAAAGTCCATACTGCTCCTGTGTTGTTTCTCCCTCCATTCCTCTTTTACCTGCCCCTAGATGACATCCTGTCACTATGATACTGTGCCTCTCCCTCACTTTTCTCCTCTACATTTTTGGGCACTCAGGTATGGTCTGTAACCTCATCATCCCCTCCCTCCTCATCCTTGAAGCCCACTTGACAGTAAGTTGTAGCTGCAGGAACATCACTGACAATTGATTCTTCCTGCGTATTGTCCCCTCCCTCTGTGTAACATGTGCTCTTATCACGTACCTGACTGGAGACTCAGCTGAGAAAGGGGCTGCCCATGCACCTCTCATTCCACACCTCTGGAAGTGGTGACAGGGAATATAAGGACAGAGTGGGGCACAGATGCCGGTACTGATGGCTGGCCGGTTATCGAGGAGATGCTTAAGTGCATTGGACCAGCTGATGAATCAGCAGGACCGGGATGACACCAGGACCTCTGGAAACCAGAGCACGCAACGGGTGAGAGACCAACAAAGCACTGGCTGGTTGTAGCTCCTCAGGGTACTGATGGAGCAATCTGTTAAGTGGCAGACCAGGAGTGGAGTCAAGTTCAAGCCGAGGTCATACATAGGAAGCCAAATATTGAAGTGCTGAATCACAGATCAGGAGCAAGGTCAGGAATCATAAGCCGGAGTCATACACAGGAGATCAGAGAGCAGAGGTACCAAATCAGAAGGAGGAAGCAGAGTCAATGGTCACTAGCTGGGTTCATGCACAGGAAATCAGGATACTGGGACAGAGTACAGGGCACACAGGGACTAGCTGAAGACCACTCAGCAACTTGGTCATGGCTCCTTGTCAGTTTATATAGGATAGCGTGAACGAGTGCACCTCCGTACACTCGACTGCATACAGGATTGCTTATAAGTGTTCCAATATGCGCACGTACCCATCGTGCTAAAGTGCGTTTACCAGGAACTTTCAACAATGGATTGCATGCTTTTGTGCGTGCACATTTTTGGGCAGGAATCAATCTGCAGGTAAGTCTCTTACAGCTCTCTTCCTTAACATCTGATAAAATCAATTGCTGCATACCCTCCTGCATCAGGTGACAGTAGAAAGCTGTGTTCAAATATATCTGCCAACTCCTACATTTCAGTTTGCATGGTTATTGAGGGATTTGATGTTGAAAAAGAGGGTGTATTTGCAACTACAGATGACTCTGTGCTACTCTGCATCAGGGAGAAGGAGGAGTAGAATGATGGAGGCTTGTTAATCCAATCCACTACCTCCTGTGCATGTTGTGGCTGCCAACTGCCAGAAAAAAAAGGAATACATGATCTGCCATGCAAAAGTGCAGCCCAAACATCACTTTGAACTGTGGATGCACTACAAATTACCCCTTTTAGTTGCATGTGACACACCTCTGCCTCTCCCTTTAGGCCTCCCAGGAGTGAAGACACTAGGGGATTGCCTAATTTTATTAGCAGCTGATTAAATATGTGCTGCCTGTGCACTTGACCATAATAGTGTGCTGTGATTTGCTGCTAACAAAGGGCAGTTTTGTATGTCACCAACCAGTTCAGACAGCTGACTCCCAAAAAAATAAAAACATGGCCCTATCAATATAAAATATACCTCCCTATAAAACCCTAAACCCCAAACAACAAATGTAAAACAATAAATCCACTCCACTCTCTGCAGCCCACTGTAATGCAAATCAGTCTAATGTAGCAGTGGCAATATGCAGCAGTGAATTTACAACTGTACAACTCTTTGCTTACACACTACTTGCACTGTACACAGAGAACAGTGAACACAGAAACTGTCTCTCCATCACAAAGTTGTCCCTTTCTAATTCCAACACACACTGAGAAAGGATGCTTGGAGAGCTGACTTTTATAGGGAGAGGGCTGGTACCAGGGTCAAACATTGCTCCGAAATTCACCTACCAGAGAGTTACTTGAAATTTGCCAAATGCAAAGCAAATGTATTATCAGGACATTTCCTGAAAATGTATGTTCAGGTGAAACTAGGGGGTCTATTCACGAAGCTGCCGAAGGATCTAGCCGTAGCTTCGGCCGATCCTTCGGCTAGCTTTGGCCCCAGGACCCCTTCGGTTCAGTAGAACCGAAGGGGTGCTGTACGGGCTATTCACTATAGGCTGTACAGCTCCCAAACGTGGTAGAGCGGCTCAGTCGAGCCGAACGCATATGCATCGGCTCGGCTGAGCCTTGCTGAAAGCCGAAGCTGGCAGGTCGGTCGTTCACTCGGCTGCCCTCGGCAGCTTAGTGAATGGACCCGCAAGACTTCTATAATCCATCCATATCATTTCAAGGGTTTTTTCCAGGCTGCTTCAAAGCATGTAAGAGTTGTTTTTTTTCCTTTAGGGTTTTCTGTAAGTATGTATATTAATATAATATATTCTGGCATAAACAGAAATATACAAGACTTCATATAGTGTATGCTCTTGGGAAACATTCTACTTTTTGAAGAGCTCATATTAAGTTAAGTTTGAACTTAATATATTTTTCTTAAGAAATGCACAGCTATGACTAACTGAACCTGCATAATTTTTGTTTTTTAACTCTAATGTTTTAATATATTACTGTAAAAGTAAATAAAACAGCACTGCTTAACATAGGAAAAATATGTATATATATTTTTATCCAGCAGCAAAGACTTGAAAATAATCCCCCATGGTCATTTACATTTGCTAGTGCTCCATTCATTTTCTGTCATCTAATATCTATTAAACAACTATTTATTACATATGAGCTACAGAAATGCATAGCAGAGGGAATACCAGTATGAAAATAAATATCTAAAAACCAAATTAAAATAGCATATATGTGCAAATCATGGTAACACTTGGGATCAAAATAGAAGAATTATTGTTTATGCCCTTTATACATACATTAAGCATAAAACAGATTGTGGAAATATCCTGAATAACTGTTACCAATGGGAACTTTAATATGCAATTTAATATGTATACCTACTATATCTCCTAAGAAATTTAAATGTTACATTTAGTTATTGTAATTGAATATTAAAAAAAGCATGATTTTATCATGTGAAAAAATGTCTCTACAAAAGGTTTGTGTTACAAATGTTTCACCAGTAGTGAATAGCTGCACCCTGACAATTGGAATTTCGACACTTGCTTACTGTGGCATTGCGTGGCAATACCACGGTGTTAGGTGGCCTAAAAGTCACCCAGGATTCTAAGCCAGAGGGGCTGAGTGGCTCCAGGAAGCAATTGCTTGTACCAGGAAAGAGCTGGCTTCTCAGTCCTTTCCAGGTTTTCCGGATCATAGTTGTGATCCTGGAGCCAGGAGATTTCTTAGAGCTCTGGGTGGGATGAAATCTCCATTCCTGGGTCCATGCTTTAGTGGCAGCCAGCACCTGATTGTGCCCCTTTGTGGTGCTGGAGTGTGTTCAGGGCTCCAGCTGGGAAGAGGAACATAGGTGTTCAGGAGGACTCCACCCAGACGTCAGAGGGGAGCCAGGTGGCTGTGTGTGCTGGAGGTACACACCGGCCAAGCCAGGTTTGGTCTGTGCTGGAGGCACATGAACAGCCTGGGAGGCTGGAAGGTTTGGGGAGGCTGAGAGAGCCACTGAACAGTACAACCTGAGAATGGTGAGAGGATCTGTTTTCCGAGCACACTGTATGTTGTACTGCTGAAGAAAGCTATTTTATGTTTAACTTCCTTGGTTGTCTGCCTTTGAAGAAATAAAAGACTGTTCTTTTTTCTGTTAAAACAACTCCGAGACTGATCCTAAAGCGCTCACCATTTGTGCTAACCTACCCAACATCACATTACTAAGCTTATTTGCTGTGAGGGTAGTTATGTTATTGTATTCACTACTAGTATGTTTAGACATGGCTAAGTCAGTGGATTTGCGTATTGACCACATGAGCAATATTGTTAAAGTTAGATTAAAACCCAACTCCAGGGGAACGAAAATTTTCCCTTGGAGTGGGGCATCCCCCACACTGCAAGGGTTAACTGTTTGTGTATGGCTAAGGGAAATGTGACAATAAGATTAAAGTGATATAAACAATCTGATGTGAACAATTATTCCACTGTATCAAAAAGTAAATAAATAAAATTAACAAAATGTTCTTAGCTACTAGTGTACTAAAGAGTGGCACTCTTTCATTTTGTAACTACCTTAATCTATCTTGCTGTAGATTTAGTGCATGTTGATGTTACAGGTGGTATGCGCAAAGTCTATCTTTTAAATTATTGTCTAGCTATTACAAGTCAGCCCTTCTCAATGTCACTCAATTATTTATACTTGCCAGTTTTTTCTACTTGCAACACATCAACTTCAGGGACAAAATGTTCACTTGCTGACATATATATTCCACCCACTTTCAGGTGCAATTGTAACAAGATAGTCTATGTTATTAGCTTCTCCTTTCAGTGATCATGCCACATTTTACACGCATTACCAATTTGATTGCCTTTTTGAAGGGACATTGTATGTTTCCAGACTCTTTGCTGAGTTCCACTCAGAAAACTGAACTACTCTACCTGGTTTGCTGCCATGCTCTATTATGTACTCTTGGACTATTTTGCTCTGCATCTGATGCATGTGTTTAATTATGTATTTCTTGTTGAACTATATTCAAACATAAATCTTAGAAACATAGGAACATAAAACTCTTGGGGACGATCTTGTCCTTACTTTTATCATGTTTATCTATTACCTTAATTTTCTCCTTGTGTTTCTCTTCTTCATATTCACTTTGCTGATCTCACATATCCCCCATTCAAATAGGCTGCATGACTTGTTTTGTGATTGTGGACACTGTGATACTAATTAAAGTGAATAGTCTGCATAGAAAACTGTTAAACTCTAAGGCTGGGCACACACCTTACAACCATCGCAAGACTTTTGTCTTGCGATGGATGTAAGGTACTTAAAAAAATGTATGATCTGCCTATCTTGCATAGGCAGATCGTACTTGCAATTATCGCAAGCCACGCCCCCTGAGGGGCGGGCTTCCGGTGACCGCAATGCCGAACGGGCAGTGTGCGCTTGCGCACAACGGCCCGTCCAGCTTTTATTTTACGAACATGCTACACACCCGTCGAACATTGTACGATGCTCGGCGGGTTTGCAAACATGTTCGTAAGTTTAAAGTCATGCGACCTTACAGTCGTAGAGGTTGCACGGCTTCCACACACCTTACGCGGATTTCCCGCGATTATAGTACGATTATCGTAAGGTGTGTGGGGACCTTAATAATGTATTCTAACTTCTAAAGGGTAGCAATAAATACATCCATGTCATTTTTATCTGTTTTATTATTTAGAGGAATATGCACAAAAGTGTCTGCTCAATGAATTGTTGAATAAAGAATGTTAGATGCTTTTTACTTGACAGTTTTAACATATTTAAAAGCAGACTGTGATTTTTTGGGAAAAGGTGAAGTAGTGTCAATAATTTTAGCAGCTGTTGGCCAAATATAAACAGTTGAGTGGAGCTAGTGGTGATGTCACTGCTAGCTCCCCCAATTGTTTATATTTTGCCATCATCTGTCTGATTCTTCATTCTGCAGCGGGAGTTCATCACAAGTGGATGGGTCACTGTACAGGCTATTAACTATAGCCCGTAGAGCAGCTGAAGGCAGCCGAGCGGCTCAGACAAGCTCAAGGCATATGGTTCGGCTCGACTGAGCCGAAGTGACACCTGAAGCGGGGCGAATGACACCCAAAGTGGGGTGATCTCACGGCTGGCTCCGCCCAGTTGTAATGGCAGGTCAGAACCCCCAATTTACCTGGGAATGCTGATCTGTCATTAAACAACAACTGGGTGGAGTCGGTTGTGACGTCACGCTCAGCTCCTCCCACTTGTTATTTATTGGCCCGGGACCTGCTAGAAGACTCTAGCAGGTCCTAGCCAATAGGAAACAATTGGACGGAGCTAGCTGTCACTGCTAGTTCCACCAAATTGTGTTTGTTTAATTTTATTTTTATTTTTACTATTTATTTATATTTTAAAAATATTTTCTCAACTTTTGTTTTCTTAACTTTACTAATGTCTTTCTATTCTGCTCGGTACCACGGAGGTACCAAGTAGAATAGCCAAGCCAAATGTTATTCACTCACTGTCGTTCACTGTTCCCTCACTGAATAATGCTATTCACTCACTGTCATTCGGCCATGTATGTGAATAGGGGCGAAGGGCAGCGAGTGAGCTGCTGGAGCTTTGGCTCAGCTGATCCAGATGTTGGATCGGGTGAGTCGAATTCCTTCTGCAATTCGGCTCAGCCCCAAGAGCGGCGCTAGGAGCGCAGGGAAGCTGAGGATACCTGGGCATGCACAGAGGGTTTGGGAGCCGTCATACAGGCAGCTCTGCTATAACGAGTCAGGGCATTATAGTTGCTTCTCTAGCCTCATATAGTGCACACACCGTATTTAGGCAGTGGGCAGGAAGTGGTGAGAATGGACCTGTATTACCTTCAGTGAATGAATTGAATGTTATCCATCTACACAGACCATAAGAGTTACATACAGTATTGAGGAGATTGAATCCATCCTCTTTCCGGCTGATGCTGCAAAGGCATTTAATATATTCAAAGAAATCAAAATGTTGAAAAGGAAGCACACTAACCTTGAACTGCATAGACAGACCTTGCCCAAATACTACTGAGCTAGAAAATACCATGAGGTTTTTGCATCACTAATTAACCAACCATTGGTTGCCACAAATGCCAGTTCTGCAAAAAATGGTGTGAAGTATCCACAAGTATCCAAGATTCACTAAATTACATGATGCTCATCATTGAAGAGGTCAAGGTGCAGCTTTTCCAAGTTAAACATGAGATTGCAGCATTAGAACTCTAGTTAAAAGAAAAGCCACCGATAAGAACGTTTGGCAACTGAATAAGATTAATTTTGATAGTATTACTTATAAGCAGCAGACAAGTCAAGAGAGACAAGTTCTGCCAGGTGATCCAGGACTACCAGGAAGGCAAATTATATCACTGGCTCACTTGCAATACTCAATGCGGGAACAGACCATCCTTTCCAAGAACCAGGGGCCGCACTCAACACCATGGACCAACAGCAGCATCCTCCACCAATAGTGAGAGGCTAATGGAAAATCCATCCTCCGGCAGCAATCAGGAGGGGGCCACAGCAGGACCTTTTAACCCTTACAACACAACTCACCATCCTTTTCAGCAGACAAGAGATGCTGATGAGCATGGCAGGGACGTGCTATCAATAGGAGCCAACAGAATATCAAACTGGGGGCGGCCACCCAGGAAAGCCTGGTGATTAACATATCACCCAGGACAATCACCAGGGGTTAGTGCAGTCTATTGGCTAAGAGGCTATCATTATCCCCATGGGAAGATTTGACACATTTAATTTTGAAATTGTGCTATTTAATCACAAAAGGTCATTCAAGCTTAAACAGTACTCTACCCAGCGCACAGGCCACAGTGATAAACCCATGCTATTGTTTAGGGCCGGTATCAGTACCAAAAAAATACTCTTCTTGGTTCCAGAAAATGTTTCCCTTGAGCCTTGGTGTTTACTAGAGATCAATATTATTTTTGGGCTGTACCTCTTGAAGCACCAGACCAATACTGCTGCAATCAGCAGAGCATGAACACTTGTGGCCCTTTTACTTTGGAGATAGCAGTCAATATGATAGGTGCACTGGGCTGGTATCTGTCAGGATATCAAATTGTTGGGAATATCTACCCAGGCCTGGTGCTACCACAAGGCAAGTCAGGCGGGCGCTGCAGGGTGAGGGCGGAAAAAACAGGGCATTTTGACAAGTACTTGTACTTGTCAAAATGCCCCGATGTTTGCGCTATGTTTTTTTTTCACTTACCTTCGTTGCGGGAGAGCAGCGGCGAGTCAGCGCTGGTCCAGTGGGAGGAGCTCCAGGTGGGGTCCTAATTTAGCAGTCCGGCAACTGCCAGAGGATCCCGACACACGCGGCACCTCAGGCAGTCGCCAGCCAGCTAAATTAGGACCCCACCTGGAGCCCCTCCCACCAAATAGCTTTAATATGTGACTGAAATATGGGACTTGAAGTACATGGAAATACATGTTATAATCTATAGGAATGGGTATGTAATATATATGTGTATACAATTTCTATTCAGCCTTGATATTTTGAGGTTGAATGAAAAATAAAAAAAATTATAGCATACCTGCTATATGCTGTCAGAGTGGTGTACAAACTTTGGGAATATATAATTTCTAAATGTGATTATAAAAATCTTCAAGGTATTTTATCTTAGTCTGTGGTATGATAGAATTTTAATCACATCAATATTGAGGGCTGCAAATATCCTTTGAAGTAGAACTGGTTTGAGAGTATACACACTCCCCTAAGGCATTTGTGATGTATCAACTTATCAACTACACATCATGGCCCATTAACTAATTCTGAAGCAGACTGAAGGGGTGGTATCAGGAGATATTTTCTCTTTCAGTTTGCTATGTTTTATAGTGCTTGTATCATTGAAGATTTATTGCTTTTATTACAACACTGAAATCAGCAGCTTAAGTGTCATTTGTATGATAAATTACTTGTACAATTCTTTCATTCAGCAAAATGAATACTAAGTAAAAGCTTATGGAGCCCATCAAATAATTCTTCTAATGCTATATATGCAGCACATCTTTAATTACTGTAATGTTCCTGTCAACAACTGCCTTAAAACATTTACAATAAAATTGATATTGTGTCCTACAAATATGTCTCAGTTTGTTTCTCAATATATGATTGGATAATATGAAGGCAATAAAAACTTAGCAAGTATTTACATGTGTAAGAAATTAATATAATTTAATTAAATCCCACTTAACATTGCAATTAAAATATAGAAATGCTTAATGTGTAGAAAATAAGGTCTCGTGAGCCTTATGGATGCTGGCTAACAATAAGCTAATTATTGTATGCATTCATTCACGTAATACTAGGGATGGACCAATACCGATACTAGTATCAGTATCGGTGCTGATGCTGAGTATTTGGGCGAGTACTCAAACTTGCCCAAATGCTCCCGATGCCAACCCCGGTCACTTGGTGATGAGGGGGCAATAAATGACTCACTTACCCAGCTTCCTGATTGGTTGGGAAGCTGTTCAAGCAGAAATCTGGGTGTTGAGTCATTACCTGCCCCCAGGCTGCCTGATTGGCCAGAAAGCTGGCTCAATGCTCCCTCCTCACCTGGTGACAAGGGAGCATGGAGCCGGCTTCCCAGCCAATCAGGAAGCCGGGCGGCATATAATCACTCACCGCCCGGCTTTCTTATTGGTCAGGATGCTAACCAAGCAGGAAGCCAGGCAGTAAGTCATTACCCACCCCCTGGCTTTCTGATTGGCAGAAAGCTGGCTCTATGGTTCCTCATCACCTAATGATGAGGGAGCATGGAGACAGCTTCCCAGCTAATTGGGAAGCAGGGCGGCGAGCCATTACACGCCACACAGCATCCTGGCTAATCAGGAAGCTGGGTGGTGAGTCATTACAGGCCACCTGGCATCCTTAATAGGACTTCCGGTATCCGCATTCAGTATCAGCGAGTTCCAAAAAAATATAATTACTCGCACTTGATACCGAAAAAACGGTATCGGTGCATCCATACATAATACCAGTATCTCCTGCAACACAGAAAATCACTGTAAAAGCAGTCACAACAGTACTGCCCCACTTCTCTTTAAAAAATTGTTTAAACCTGTAAAAACTACCTCATTAATGAATGATCTTATTACAGCAGTTTTATACAGATGTGTCCTTTGGGACAAAAACCAACTTATCTACCAGAAGCTTCCAGGATTAAACACATACCAACAACTGGATAATGTAAAAATCCTATGCAAAAATAAATTCCTGGTGAAAAATAAAGCCAGAAAGTATTGTTTGCAAGGTAACTATACTGTTGTTCTATATAATAAATGCACACTACAATATATTGCACCTATTTATATAAGTACCTAAGGTCATAAATATCTGTGCTGTATTATTACAACCAATAAAATGCAAACTTTAATGCTGCAACATTTTTAGCTCAAGTTTTAATGTAATTTGGTTGATACAAGGCAAAACTAACTAATAGAGGAAGTTTTCTCACCTGAACAAGGCAGCAGGAACAAACTTCCTAAATATTATTTTATCTTAAATCCATCCAAGCTCTAAAATATTACTACTAAAGCAGATTTTTTTTTAAAAAGAACATTGTATACTTTTAAATGTTTTCTGCATATTTTTCATGTCTGTCTGCATATTTATGTATATGTGGACATGCATACTATAGCATTTTGGATTCAGATGTGTATCTGGGTATGTATATTT
Organism: Nanorana parkeri; assembly: GCF_000935625.1. Classification (NCBI taxonomy): domain Eukaryota; kingdom Metazoa; phylum Chordata; class Amphibia; order Anura; family Dicroglossidae; genus Nanorana; species Nanorana parkeri. Next base: position 447,093 of record NW_017307123.1, read on the forward strand.
ATGAATAAGTATTAAGAACCATCCTCTTAAACTGACATTAAAGGCAAAAAAATGTTTCCCTCCCCCCAATATGAATTCAAGCACTTACCTTAAATTATGTCTCTTAATCCGATCTTCCTCTTTTTTCCTGTAGTTTTCAGCCTTCTCTCCAGCGCTGCTGCGGGTCTCCGATCCAGCGCTGACTCCTCTGTCCTTGCTGGCACTCCCTGTCCCACTGTGTCTGCATGCGTCAATATACGTATTTTGTGTCTCTCCTTGTCTCCCGGGCGAAAATCCAAACTACGCGTGCGCCAGCCCCAAGATGCTTTGCGGCCGCCCGAGAATCTTCAGATTTTCGGATGGGAGCACGCGGGGAAGACACGGGTAAGTTTAAACCGCTTTTTAAAAAAAAAATGTTTTGCATATATCTACTGTCATGGTCCTTGGAGTACTGAAGTATTTTTCCTTGATTCTATTACACAGTGATGGGTCCTCCGTCCTGTCTTATGTATGAACCACTCTGTGTTTGACTGTCTGTTGCTTATGTAATTTAATTATCTCCTGGGACGTCTCTGTGTCATTACACATATCAGCCCTCCCATTCAAGCTATCGGACCAATCCCTGCTTACCCTGTTTCAAGTCCTCATTTGCATGGCCAAGAGGATCTAAGTGAGGACTAGAGGATAATTTACAACTGACCAATAGGAAGGTGGTCGGTTGGGCGGGGTGTTCAAACTGTTGTGTATAAAAGTGCGTGTGTGCATTCAATAAAGCAGATTCCTGTTTGAACTTACATACAGCCTGCCTGGTGTTTTTTCTGAGCTATCACAACTGGATTCGAATGGCACATAGCTGTAGTTTGAATCCCGGAGCATCGGACGACTGAGAAATCAGACATTGCTGTCTGAAATCTGAGGAGTGCCGGGAGAGTGGAACCGAGCGAGCAGGGGCTCGTTGCATCTACTGCTTACTAGCAGTAGATATATGCAAAATAAGTGAGGGTTTATAAACCATTTAACACCAGGACTAAAGGAGTACTTTAAGTCTTTGGAGAGGTGAAAGAGACCTGGGTGGAAAAAAGTATTTCAAGAGAAACTGCTGAAGTACTTCAACAAGAAACAAGTTAGCTTTCAGAGCCTGTTTAGGGGGATAAAGCCCAGGATAAGGAGATGCTAGAAATATATATTTTAAAAATCATACATTAAAACAGGGATACACAAATCACAGGAGCTCCATATGCTCCTTGAAAATGACAGCTGCCTCCTAACTTTTGAATTTTTCGACAGTCTAGTCTTGGAGTTGGAAAAGTATCTGTACATGTACTTGTACTGAATATGGTACTAGGTATCTGAACATCCCTACAGGCAATAGTAATCCATCCGTATTGGCCCAGGAAACTATGGTTATTACTGTAATGCAATATAAAGTTGGAACTTCCAGTTTTCTTCCCCAAAGTGTGCAAATCTTGTGGTCCAGAATGATGCTTACCACCCAAACATCAAGACCTAATGGCTGTACACAAAGGCTTGGAGGTTGAGAGGATAACATGTTTCCTCTTGATAAGGCAAAATACCTTTACTCAGATTGTTATTTCTGCCTAAAAAAACACATCATGGATTGCTGCTAAAGGTTTGGAACACTAAATTTTTTATCTACAATGAGTCCAGTCCTACATGAGCATTTTATAAAATAAATTGTTTTTCATAAAGATGAACTTGTGTATTCCGTTATATAGACTCTTTGTCTATATAACGGAAATGAGTGATACTTTGTAAATGAGTGATACTTGTTCATGACCCCTGAAAAGTTAGCTTGCAAGCTTTCTTCATAATGGAAATACATTATAGTCTGTAATGTTAGCCTGTAGAGCTAATATGAAAGAAACACATGAGAATATTCAATTATTTCTGGAAAAGATCCTGCATGAAAAATATAAATGTATGGAAATCTGAAAGGCTAGAAAGAAAGCACATTTGCTGCTAGTACAGAAAAACAGTCCTAAAAAGGACAGATGGGTCTATAAAACTAAAAACAGAGGGTACACAAGCAATCAACAGTATAGCACATAGTACATTATTGTATAACCACAGTATGTTTCCTTATGCTCTCCCTACACAGATCCATCAGGTTTCCTTAAAGCAGACCTTTATAATATACAAGAAAAAATATGAAATTGAAAAAAATCATCATCAAACATCACTACGGTGCAGAGCAATAATGTTTGTAGCCCCACAAAGAACAGAACAGAGTAATTAGCCTCTAAGACCTGTAAAGATCATAGTATTTAGACTATGACACCTGCTAATAACAGAGTAGTTGTATCCCCCCAATGTACAGAGTGATTCAACTTGTACTCCCCCCAACCTACAGGGCAATCATACTAGTAGCTCCCCAAAGTACAGAGCAATCAGCATCAGACACCTCTAATGTACACAGTAATGATATTTGTAACCTTGCAAAGAACACAGCAATCATACTTGTAGTTTCCCCTAATATGCACAGAGTGATCATACTTGTAGCACCACAATGTACAAAGCGATCATACTTGTAGACTCCCCAATGTACAGAGAAATCAGCAGTAAACACCCATTATGTACAGAGTGATCATACTTGTGGCAACCCCAAAGTACAGAGCAATCAGCATCAGACACCTCCAATGTAGAGAGCAATGATTTTTGTAGCCCACAAAGACCAGAGTAATAAGCCTCATAGAATCCACAAATAACAGAGTTATTAGCCTCATGCGCAGAACGCACCGATGGCGGTCATGGACACCGCTTGTTCTGCATTTTCAGTGTGATGTCACATATAGGCCGCTGGTGCATTCTGCGCAGGCGTGCCTCAATCTTTGAGTATATCTTTGTATACACCAAGATGGCGGCACCCTATCATACAAGCATCTCCATCTTGGTGTATACCAAATCACACCCAAAGATGGCGGCGCACAAGCCGCCACTCATTCTGCAACCTCAGTGTGCTGTTTCGAATTCAGAGGCTTGTTGCCTCCAAATCCGAAACCGCAGAAAAATGTGTGTTCTTTGATGAAATGAATGGAAACATTTTTCATTTTCATTTGTTTCAGCATAAAATATATTTTTTTGCAGTGCACATGTCTACTTTCAACTGCAAGAAGCATGTTTTCATTTTGTATTAGTTTATGATACTGTATGTGAATGGGAACATGTAACAAATATAAAATAGGTGTTATTTGGCTACGAAAGTGGAAAAATCTGACATCACCTAAAGAGAATAACATCTTATGTGAATGTATGTATTTATGTATGTATATTGTGTAATTGTAATGTAAAGCTGGTGATTTTCATCATTGCTAACAGCAACTTTGTGAGCTACCAAAAACTGGTATGGCATTTACAAATACTTAATCAACAGCTTTGATTAAACTGGCTTCCTATGCAGCAGGGTCCAGCTGAAAAATAGCCTTTGAAGAATAAAATGATGAACATTAAGATACAGTATAATATGAATTACATTTGAAATTCAAATCCGGAGTTTGTTAGACCCTGAAAATCCCATACTTAATTGAAACACACACAATAAACTTCTCTATAGGAAAATGTGACTAAATAGATAATTTAAATGATGGCACATTTAAACATCAAACAGGCCTTTCATGAAGCAGAGTGGAAATTGTGCTGATTTCTGCACCTGGCAATGTTGCTATGCAGGGTGGTTAACAAGCTGTTTGCAATGAGCAAATCGAAGCAAGTTCTCAGCGTCACAGTTTTACACAAGATTCATATTGCTATTCATTTCTAAATAACTGTCTTTGAATTTCAGTTTAATATTTATCCAGATTTTCTACCTGTCTTTGAACATTTTATTTGATTTCTTTTCAAGGAATGTATGCCTATAGAGAATACTTTGAAAAGGTTGTTGTGTCTTTTTTTGTAAATCCAAATTATTATTCTGCTGTAAAAATAAATAAATCTGTAGACCGGGTTTTAAAAATAAATCGTATTCCTAGTGATGGTACAAGGTCCTCTGACAGCCAAGGATGCAAAAGTTGACCCCCCCCCTTGTCCCGTTTGACTGAGCTGAGACAGGTTTTTTTTCTATAAGTTCATGCTACAAAAATGTACTTCCCCTGTGAACAAAAAAGTGAATAGTAAAATCACCACACACTAAAAAAAAGTGCACAAGGATGCTTTGGCCTTCCTCCAGGGGAAGGGCCTCAAATTCCTGAATCCCCCAGGGAAGGCTGCTGGCAGGTGCAAGGATGACTTAGGCCCACCTACCCGAAGGCTGGGGTACCCTGATCCTCAGGGCCTTACCAAAGTAGGTCCTATGAGTACTAGGTGGGGGGTCTCCGGAAGAGAGACCTCCGAGTGGGAGGAGGCAACAAAGCCCATAGAGGCCACAGAACCTCCTCCCCAACTTCAGGATGGGCCTCGAAGGTACCTGCATCCTTCTTGTTCTGTGAAGGCAAAAAGTGCAATTGTGCATAAAAATAGTGCTTAAATAAGTGCCAGTGCACAAATGTGCCAGGCCATCCGGCCAGGATATAAAAATTGCCCCAGACTAGCCAGAAGGCCTGCAAAAGAGGTGTAGTGCAGAAAATGCTTTGAGTGCCTTGATCTAGTGACGCTGAATCAAGTGGGGTCCCAAACCCAAGTGATCTGCTCTTCAGGAGCTCACAGAACAGGGTTTCCAACTGCAATTGTATTTTTGGATGCCCATAAATGTATAAACATATATAACCAAAATGAAAAAAAATTGTCTGCAGTAATTTTAATTATCTGTGTACAGTATTAATGGTACATTTTAACATTTGTTTAGCGATCCACAACAGATTAAAATCTGATCATTTTCATTGCTTCTAAAAATCGTTTAGGTGGGTTCCAAGTATAGTGTCTTAAGGTCCCCACACACCTTGCGATTATCGGACGATAATCGTATGCGATGGACTTTTCGTCCGATAATCGCAAGGTGTGTGGGCAGTGTGCGACCGACAGTACTGCACAATTGTACGACTTTCGTCTTTCGAGCATGTTAGAAAATTTCACGTTCGTGTTCGTACGAGCATGTTCGTACGGTGTATTGTGTTGTCGTCCGTCAAAAGTCGTACAATTTGCAGCAGGCATGCGCTGATAATCCCGAAACGGAAGTGGATGTTGGAAGACTGGACCACAGCCAAGCATCCTTCTCTCCTCCAGCACATTGCCCTGGACCACTGGATGAAATATGTCAAACACGTCCGCAAGAGGCTCTGGAAATGTTTTACATATGTATGCGAAATGTTCACAGCAAACAATATTGTCCTCCTCGTAACCAAGAAATCCTTGACGCTTAAAATTGCTTTTTGTTCTACCTACATATTATGTTCACCACACCATGGCAATGTTGCCAAAAACGGATCGAAACATATAGGAATAACAAATGATAAGAAGGGTGGAATTTAGCAAGGTAGTTGTTAAAAATGATATGAAGTTAGTAATGATTTAGGTTATTCCCATCATGTTCATGAATGCAGTGTAGGGGTTCATAATAAAAGTGAGGTTAGTTGACACCTATTTGTGTGTCCCCATCATAGTTATTGCGCTATTGTGTATTTTGCTGTAAATATATCAGCACCCTATGAATGAAGCTAGTGTAATGTTGTTCATTAAGGAGGTTTAACAGCCGTTTTGAAATAATAACTTGTAACTGGTGCCAAAACGCTGAACGGTCGTTTCTTGAAGAAGTCATCACTGGGGAATCGTCAATTGCTCATATTAATTTCCACCAGTGTGTTATGTGCAACATTTCCATAGTGACATAGTCATGTACAGTATTTGGTGATCCTGTCATGGTGTATCTCGTTCGCCACCTCGTACAAATATGGATACACCTGCACATCCCAGTTCATGGCTATACCTGTGAATCACGTGAAATATGGTTTCCCGCTGTGTATAACATGTCTCCCGCTCCACTCAAAACTCTTCATTTGTAGAAAGTAGAGGCAAACGCAAGAAGATTGTATAAAACTATTTATTAATATATAAAAACCCTGTGCAACCTGCGCACACTTCTATGTTTGGGTTGAATAAAAGCCAACATGGCAACACATCTAAACAGGCTCATCAAAGCTAAAACTCTCATAATTTATGGATCTCCTCCGCCAGGTCACCCAGGGACCTTCCTAATTCAGTGATGTTGTCACGAATGTCGTCCACAGTCGTCCGGCATTGGCTGATAACCGCACACAGTCGGCCCCGAGGGATGGCATCTGGCATGTAGTTCGAAGTGTGTCCTTCAAAGGAATGAGAAAGTTAGAAGCTGTGTTAGCACCTGGCATCCAGCACAGCATACACATGCATGTGAGAAACATGAGTACATTGCAGAGGGGGACGTTGATGAACTAGTAAAGGCATCCCACTGTTGAGTGGGTCCTTTGGGTATGTTGATGGGTAATACCATGTTAAGATTGACACCCCAACATAGGCCTACAGCAGGGTTCTGCAAATCCCTTAATTGACCCTACACGGGACCTGATCCCCATACATATCACATGTATTCGACTCAGGAAGGAGATCCAATGTGACCCCCCCCCCAAATCACTAACCATAGATGCTATGCACCATGATGCTAAGAGGTATATGTATTGAAGTGAATTGGCATGTATGCATGTTACCGACAGATTGCCCAATGGTGTTTGTGTTAAAGACAATGTAGTGACCCCAGAATCCCAAAAGCACCACTAATATAGGGCCAGCTCCATTACACCACACATATCATACACTTAAAAGCCCCCTTACAATCCCCCCTGCACACATGTGGGACCCTATCCCCCAAGCAGATGTCAGTAACAAATGTCTGTCACCCTCATAAGGCCACAGCTGACATGCTACATGCATCCCCTTCCCTCCTGTCCATGGCCCCTGACTTGCGTGTACTTGTGCAGTGAGGAGGTACATCATCTTCCAAGCATCACATGTCTGAAGTGTGAACTGACTCTGCTCCAAACGCAGCTAACAGGAGCTTATCTTCCTTCTGCATCCCACAGAGGTGGAGACAGTGTACGTGATGACTAGAGTGGCGCACGCGGTCCATGATCATGTATGAGACCTGAGAGTTGTCTGTGGTCCACATAGTAGGGACTATTGCCCCTTGGTTTTGATGTCGCCCCTACGTTTGCCACCATTGCCCTGTAGGAACATGAACCAAAATATCATATAGTATACATACCTGCTGAAGCACTGGTACATGGACTCTCGTCAACGTCACTCTGCTCATCTGCCAGTGTAATGCACACTGCGTCGGCTCCCGTTTTTTGAGGTCACACCATCGTTTCCTGAGCTGCTCTGCCGACCTCTTCACACCCCATTTCTTCTCAATTAGACATATGACCTTCTGCAGGATTTTATGTTTGTGGACATTCTTGTGGTGATATCTCCCCTTGACACAGTCGTAGTCCAGTCGTTCCATGATCCAGACCAACTCCACCATTTCCTCCAGCTTCATACTTGAGGCTCATTTGCTGATGTTTCGGGGTGCTGTGGCAGATGTGGTGATATGTCTATAGTATGGTGATATGTCTATAGTACATATGGTGAGATGTTCTACATTGGTACAATGGAGCACTTAAATAGCTAGAAGGGGTAAATGCACTAGTATCAGAACTCTACCCTCCCTCACAGTTCCAGGCCCAGGCCTAGTGCAATGCATGAACCAAAGAACATGAGGACAGCATGTTGCTGATCATAGTAAATAGTACTTACTTTTTTTCAGTATTTTGTGTATGTGAGCTAACTGCGTCGGCTCCCGTTCTTTGAGGTCACACCATCGTTTCCTGAGCTGCTCTGCTGCCCTCTTCACACCCCATTTCTGCTCAATTAGAGATATCACCTTATCCAGGATCTTATGTTTGTGGACATTTTTGTGGTGATATCTCCCCTAGACACAGTCGTAGTCCAGTCGTTCCACGATCCAGACCAACTCCAACATTTCCTCCAGCTTCATACTTGAGGCTCGTTTGCTGCTGTTTCGGGGTGCTGGGGCAGATGTGGAATTGTCCTGTGATGTAGACGGCCCCTCCATCTTCGTCCGTTAATGGGCGCAATTCCAACAACCAATTGGTCGGTCACAGCTGACGTCACAGGGCGTGTTCGAAAACAGGGGCCGCGGAGAGGGGACCCGCGGACGTACGCAACGTCATTACGGGGGCGTGTATACATATGCTGACTCACAGACTGTGCGCCCTCCTTCGTCTGATTCAATTCAGTGGCACGCGTGGTGAGTGTTTCTCCGCCCGATGAACGATCATTTGGTCGGATAAAAGACGTAGTTGAACGTGGATTTTTGTTAAAAAAGTGCGGGAGCGATTCGCAGTAAGCAGCATAATGACATACTGCATTGTCACACATATAGCCACCGATTAGCTAAATTAATTGTAGATGTAACATGGGTCATGTCTGCAGTAGTCACTGATGATGGCTACCATTACATGTCATATTGGTTGATGTGAAGTTATGTGGGTCACATTTTTTACTGCAATATGGTATTAATGTACAGGTGTGTGAAAACATACATCACTTCTCAAAGGATAGGTACCATAGCGGATTTGGAGTATGATTTTGTGATTGGAACTACAGCTATTGACATGGATGATCATTTAGGTATTGTGGACTGGTAACCTATGTACGTATATGGGGACCTGCAGAATGCTTGATTTTGCACTCCCACTATATCATGCATGCTGCATGTAATGAATCAAATGTACTGCTATATTGCACCCATGAACAGTAATTGACGTAGGCCATTCCTTGGTAGGAGCATATCACCCTCTCTTTAGGTCATTTGAGGCTTGTATGGGCTGGTCAAGGCCACTATCAATTCCTGCTTGCATGTGTTTGCGCTATATTTGGTTTGGTTTTTATTGCAATGAACCACATTCTATCTGTCTTTTACACAGGCACGATGTCTGACCGGTTTTCTAAACCAGACTTCCTTCCACAATTCATAGATCTTTACCATCAACTTCCATGCCTATGGAGAGTTAGTTCCCATGACTATTGTGACCGTTCTAAACAAATGGAGGCATATAGTCAATTAGCTACATTGGCCAAGACCGTTTGCCCCAAGGCAGATATAAATTATGTCAAGCATAAAATAGCTAATATGAGAACGGTGTACAGAAAAGAACAAAATAAGATTGCGGCCTCAAAGAAATCAGGGGCAGCTGCAGAGGACGTGTACCAGCCACGGCTGTGGTATTATGAGTCACTTCGCTTTCTAGACGATGAGGAGGAAGCTCGCCCATCTATTAACAGCCTTCAAAGGCCACTTACTGATTCCACGGAAGGTGAATCCGTCATTGAGGAGCCAAGTGAGGACTTGATACCAAATACCCAGGTGAGTGGCATTTTGCAGCCACAAATTAATCCTAATCAAACATTTATGTATAGGCAGCATGAGGAAAAGCAAGTACACAATGGTTAGGATGGGAATTATATATTCATGTGTTTTATTTCACAATGACATACAGGATTTCAAGACATGATGAGCATATTAGTATCAACCACATAATTTGACATATTTTCAGTCATGATGTACATCATATCCTGTTTTGCCACTCTACGGCACCCGGTCCCATGAAGTATTGGCTGTACCGCAGTCTGTTCAGGCGAGCGGCTGCTGTTGGCAACTGGGGATGAATGGGGCCCAAGCTGGCCAGGGCCTCCCCATCATTGCGCCATTCACCGGGCTGCATCCTACCACTCACCAGGTCCTCAGTGTCAGTGATGTTTGGCAGCATATAGGAGGTGGCCATGCGCCGGAGAAAATTGTGCCGAGTGCAACAACAGTACACTATGATATCCATTTTCCTTAAGGACACATGTATGGCTGTGTGAAATATGCGGAACCTATTCGCCATTATCCCGAATGCGTTCTCCACCACCCGTCTGGCACGTGACAGCCGATAGTTGAAGACACGCTGCTCGGGTGTTAGGCCACGCATTGGGAAGGGCTTCAACAGATGATCCCCAAGGGCAAAAGCGTCATCTGCTAGGAACACGAAGTTCAGCCCTTCTGTGGTGTCCTCATTGGAGGGGAGATTCAACGTACCATTCGTTAACCGCCGGATCCATGCATCAGCAATGCAACCCTGTACATCGTTTGGGCCCACACTATGTGCACCGTCCAAACCAATTAGCCCAGAAAGAGCTGATTCAGCCACAGGACCCTAACTATTGGGGTAGTGTTCCCTCAAGAGAGTTTGACTCTCAGTTTTCTTTAGGGCCAAATACATACGCCAATCTTTAAGTTTAACTTCATGACATTAGTATGTTTGCAGCAACACATTTAATATATATTTTGACAGAAGACATGTCTTATTTATTTTGCTGGAGGTAAATGATACATATGTTTGACATTTCAATATGACAAATAAACTTACCTTCATATACTCGTCTTGTAAAACTTGGATTATTGCCGCACAGGTTTCTGGTATGATCAAACCCAGGGCCTGTGGGGAAATTCCAGTGGTGAACTTGAGGTCCTCAAAACTACGTCCTGTAGCGAAGGGTAGCAATGAGCCTCTTATGGGGGGAATTGCTTTGCGCCGCACTGTATCTGCCTTCACAAGGTTAGGGGACACCAGTGTCAACAAGGTGCTGTAGGCATCATCAGACATCCTGAGGTAGTTCCTGAAGTCCTCAGGATTGTTCTCACGCAATTCCTGGAGAAGAGCAACATGGGAGTAGCGGTCACGCATACGCAGCCAATTCTTCACCCAAATGCGCCTTGGAATTGACCTGCGTTGACGATAAGTGCGTATGGCAGCAACACCAACCATGATGATAGGCATTTCTGGCATATCGTGATCCATCATTTGCTTGCAATAAACAAGTGTGGGGGATGGTTGCTCTGAAGTCCATTTTATCTCAATTGATGTCCAATGAACGCATCCTTGACTGCGGGAACATGAGATCATTTCCATCGTGCGACCATGATCGTACGACTACACCGGGTGGTCGTACGGCGATTGTACGAAAAATAACGCCGCATTGTAGCGCGGTCGCCCTTTAGTCGTACGGTTTTTAAAGGGTCGTACGGAAATAATCATACGATAATCGTAAGGTGTGTGGGCACCTTTACAAATCAACAACCAAAGTAAAACACATAAGCTGAACATTTTACTCCAATCTAATACCAGTCTAGTCAACAACCAATCTTCCCACAGCATTAAAGAAAATTGCTGTTCATTTAATGGGTCCCCTTTGCTGAGGACTTTCCTGAAAAATTTGTAGTGGCAGCTACTTTTTCCCTGTTTCTGATAAATGCAGGATTTTATTTTTTTAAAATGTATTTACATTACATTTAGAAAAACATATGCAGACGTATGTAATAAAGTAGAGTGAAGGGCAATGGCTGTATGCAAATGCAGTATCTCATAGCAACAGACTTCATCTTTTTTGCACATTTTACTACATTATCCTGAATTATAATTGGGATCTATGAGTGTCCACAACACACCCAACTCTGCCTTGATAAGTAAGCCTGTAATGTTTTCTCCCCACAGTATCAACGCCCAAAGTTCTGTCAATAAGGTTATGTTTTCTGTACACAATTTGTCTACTCTTTCAGACTTACAAGGAAAAGCCCTATGTAATATATAATGAGGGATGGAAGTTCTGTTGTCTGCAGGAAGGGACAGTAGACAATTTGCAGAATGTCATTCATCTACAGTGCTCAGAGTATTTCCTGGCCATCTGCACATGTGCAGTATGTATTCTTGCTGTATTGTTTTAGGGACAGGCTCATGAGTAGTGATGGGCCGAACACCCCTGTGTTTTGGTTCGAATTCTAACTTTAGAAAATGGAAAAAGTTTGAATTCAAACTCAATGAAAGTCTATGGGACCTGAACTCTGAAATCCATTGTCCCCATTTTGAAGAATGATATGCAAGGTATTGGCCATAAAAAGGGTATGGGGATTTGGGTAATGCCCGGAGGGACATGTATCAATGAAAAAAACACTTTTAAACAATACAGTTTTTAAAGGAGCAGTGATTTTAACGTTGCTTTAGGTGAAACAATTAAAATTAAAAATTTCTTTAAATATCGTGCCTGGGGGGTCCCCTTGAACTGCCTGTAAAGTGGCACATCTGTACAATGTATAGAACCTGCTGCAGCAAAACTGACATTTATAAAAAATAAAAATAATGACATTTATAAGGGAAAAAAATGTGTAGTTCCCCCTCCCAAACATTACCAGACCCTTAAGGTCTGGTAGGAATTTTAGAAGGGACCCCATTGAAAAAGAAAAGAAAAAAAAAGTGTTGGGTTCCCCCAAAATTCCATACCAGACCCTTGATCTGAGCACAGGCTTGGCAGGGCAGGCAAGGGGGGGGGGGCGAGCGAGCGCCCCTGGAAAAGCACCTTGTCCCCATGCCGGTGTGGACAAGGGCCTTTTTCCCACAAGCCCTGGGGTTTTTGTTGTGGGGGTGCTGGCAGGGGGCTTATCCACATTGGGGTACCTCTTTAATAATCCCTTGTGAATGAGTAAGGGGTACTTGTACCCCTACCCATTCAGTAAAGGGTTAAAAGATAATGGAAATAAAAACACCAGACTTTTAGAAAAAAATCATTTTATTGGGAAAATAAAAAAGGTGAGTTTTTGACAAGTCTTTTATTAAAAAAAAGCAAAACAATTGATCCACCGATGTAATCCAGGGTCAATCACAATGTCCAGCATTGTCCCCAACAACGACGACTCGATGAAATAAAAAATAAAACAAGAAAAAATAAATAGAAATAATAAAAAAAACAACTCCCACCGACCTGTCCACTTGCGACGAAATCCCGCAGCAGAATGGCATTATGACAGATGCCAGCAAAATATAAACAATTGGGCAGAGCTAGCAGAGACATCACCGCTAGCTCCGCCCAACTGTTTACAGTTGTACGGCATCTGACAGGTGAGTCATGATTGGGCAAAGTCATCATGACTTTGGAAAACAAAACACAGAGAGCGCCTCCGTCGCGTAAAAACATTTTAATAAAGTAAATTTAAACAGATGCAAACATACTCACAAAAGTCGAGTTTAAAAAGGCATGAAACGATAAAAGCATGAAAGGCTTAAATCTTCCTCCCTGATTGTTAACGTTTCCGAGGTCACGTCTCCTTCGTCAGAACCATTAGGGAGTGTTCTATTGACTCCCTTTTAAATCGCGTCTCAACTCAGGCTTATAATTAAAAAGCACCTGGGATCGCAGGGATTTGAAATAAATGTTCCCGCTTTAACAGAAGTCATTTTTAGATTACAAGATGTATATTTGTCACTTTTTGCTGTCTATATGGCAGAAAAAACTGCGGCCGTATATGCATAAACGAATTTGATTAGTAACATGGTCAAAAAAAATGTTTTTCTTGAAAATACAAATATAAATTAAATTGTAATATGCATAGGGGAACCTGTGTATGTACCCGCATGGAACCATGCACACTAAATATACATCTTAGCGTAAGAATCAAGAACTAGTTAATTGCTAGTTTTACACATAGCCTATTTAATTTAAAACAATCTATGGGATAAATTGGTCACTTAATCATGAACTCATGTCCTAATGGTTGTACCTTACGAGATCAGGGATACATGTCGGGAGATTCTGTTTAAGCTAGACACAGCTGCACAGAATGGCATTACATGGCGGGAATAATTTGTTTAAAAGTACATCATACTGAAAGTGTGCACGTGCAGAGAAAATACATATTAAAAATGTATAAAAGGGGGATCTGTTTAAAATTAAATAAAAAGCGAAGGAACCCACTGAGATCTTGAATTAGTGGAAATGGAAAACTTAGAACAGGTGACTAAAAGGAAAAAAATCATTAGAACAAAAACTGTCTATGTGGTTATGTATACTATGGTATCACAAAGGGTTAATAACAATAATTACATTCATGGGAGGACTACATTGGTGTTGTAATTGTATCTAACCCTCGGTTACATTATCACTCAGCCATAAAGTGTAGCAATATAGAAGGTGTATCAAAACCACTTCTTAGCTTTACAATCTACAATTACTTTTGTGAGTATGTTTGCATCTGTTTAAATTTACTTTATTAAAATGTTTTTACGCGATGGAGGCGCTCTCTGTGTTTTGTTTTCCAGAGTTGAGGTTTCCCTAAAGCCTATTTGAGAGCTTGCCTCGTTTACGTTCAGTGGTCAGGTGCAAGGCTTTAGCAAATCAAGGTTTCACAAGGCACTGCGCTGTGCCGATCACCCTGATAGTTTGTGTGTTCCCCAAACACACAAACTAGCAATGTTCGAGTCAAACATAAAGCAAAACATTACTCATGAGGGCTACAGACAACTGTATTTTGGCAACCTAGTAGTGTGGGTTGCTGTCATGCTGACAAGGGAGCCCTCCTGATTATACAGGAAGAGCAACACTCCTCCTCTATAGTCTAAATCATTTTGAAAGCTTGGGCTTGCAAACTGCCGGGGTGAGGTTAAAATAGTAGAGGCTCCTGCTCCAGTTGCAGCACCTGCAGCACAGTGCTGAAGGTGGATGTCTCTTCTGCTTTTGCCTCAGCCCTGCCTGGTTGCTCCTAACTCATTATTAACTATATTTGAATGATTTTGAAAATAGCTGATTTTAGCTATTTTAAGAAACTCATTCATGAAAAGATTAGGCAGCACGGTCTGATATACACACAACTGGCACTATATAAAACCTAAATAAAATTAATAATAATGATAATAGCCAGCCCTACCAGATATGATTGTGAGACAAACTTGTTTTTGTCACATTATAATTAAGGCACAATAAAAGCTGTGTTACAACTGCCTACATAGACAGAATCAGTAATTGTATTACCACAGTTTCCATTTGACTTGTTTAATAGCTATGTGGACATAATAGAATATTTGACATAGGTAAGTTTATACCATAAATTATTATAATTAGCAGACTGCATGCAAAGTAGCCTTGTCTATTCAAAAATGTTCTTCAATATCAAACACATTGAGGTCAGAAGCAGTTGAAAATGTTATTTTAATAATTTGCAAGATTTACTTCAGTTATCTAATCCTGTGAAAACCAAATTTGTTTGCTTATTTTATCTGCACATAAATTGAAAATTGAAGTTTATTGAGTAAAAATTCTCAACGTTTTTAGTTAATGAGATTCATCATGTTTAATTTGCTGAAATTACTTTTATTAAGAAAAAAAAAAAAGATAACCAGCTAGTATCAAATTGAGCAGTGTGTGGCTTAAAAAGTAATGAATGAAAGAGCCATTTACAAACCAGTTCTTTATTTTGTACATCCTCTGGTAGATATACAGTATGTTGTACATAATATTTCAACAATTCTTAGCACAATTATAGAATACAATTATAGAATATTACACCTCTGTACAGCCGAAGATCTAGCTGCTCAGTAGTTTCAGTTTCTGGTGGCTTTTCACCCATTGAATAACTTCTGTTAACTGCCAAACAGAATACAGTTGTCTGTTAACTTCTGCCAAACAGAAAAATCACTGGGGGCCACATAATTGTAGTTATGCCCCTATTTACAATTTACTGTGTTTACTAAAGTCTATGCTTAGCAATGAAACTAAAATGTTGCAGATGTAAGAACCAAATATATTGCTTACAACTGACTTAAATTTCAGTCCACTTCCACCTTCCACCTCATTATAAAATAGCCCAAATAAAAAAATAACAAATAACATGTCCTTTTCAGTACAGACTGCTAGGTAGGTGTATGAATCTTTAAAATGCGTTTTACAATTTAGTAAACTGAATTTTACATTCTGCATGAACTCAACTTTGGATTAAGATATCTGTCAGGACTTTTTCTTTCTATTTAAAGTGAATCTCTGGTTTAAGCATGCAAGGAAAAGCAGCATGTTTAGTTTCATACCCCCTAATTGGTTATATAGATACGTTTTAATAACTTCCTCACCTTTGTAAGCTGAGTTGCTTGAGACTGAGCTTAAACAGGGTTATAGACTCTCCCCACCCCCATGTGACAGGAATGGGCTAACTATAAGACACCAATTCTGTCACATAAGAGAAATTAGTCATGTGCACCACTATACTTGAAAGTACCAGTTGTCATTCTTGATGGCTAAATGGAGAAGTGGAGGCAAAGGAAAGAGGAGTATATGTTGTTTGCTTGAAAACTATCAACTCATGAACCATGAACTAAAAAAACCAACACCAGCAAAATATATAATTCTTAAACATAATAAAACATATAATACCCAAACTCCAACACCATTTAATAACAAAGCTATTATTCAAAACAGATAAACATGTCTTTTTATGGTGTCGCACAATCAAAGCCTAACAAACTTGTAATTGTAAATCCAGTAATAGCACTTCCAGATCTCCTCCAAGGTGACCTGAGTCCACACCTCCTAATTATTGAGTTTCAAAGAATCATTTACAATATTGCTATTGTGATGGAGTGTGTTTAGAAAGGACTCAGATATATGTACTTAATAAATATTTATTTAATTATTATAAAAAATCCCATAGTTCAATATAAAACAATCCACTTGTAGTAACATTCATGTAGTTCTCCAGATGTCAGAATACTGTCTCTAATGGCTATTGCTGATTCATATACTTATAATCCATATTACAAAGTAGTACATTCATATAACTTTTACATATTCCATATAATTCTTAACAGGTATATCATTATTTGGTGAGTCCCCTACGCGTTACGCCCACAACGGCTTCTTCAGGGGGGTATATTTGTTTTGTTTGTTTGTATCTATCGATTTTCAGCAATAATCTGTCTTTTTGAGGAAAAACACACATATAATACAATATCAGTCAGTATTCAACCATAAGATTAAAAATCAGCATATAATACATTGTATAGTATTCAACCATGAGATCAAAAATCAGCATATAATACATTGTATAAGTATTCAACCATGAGATAAAAAATCAGCATATAATGCTGAGAGCGTGGCGTTTGCGGGAGGGTGGACACATAAAAAGGATACAAACTATCAGAGCAGGGAAGGGGCACGGACAGATACACACAGACTGACACGTAGGAGGAAAGAAACACTGTGGGGTCTATTCACAAAGCTGCCGAGGGCAGCGAGTGAATGACCGATCAGAAGTGAAGTGAGCCGAACACTGTTCGGCTATTCACTTCAGGCTGGTACGGCTGATTATATTAAACACACAGTGAAACTGAAACAATTACACATGAAAGGAAAGCTAATATTTAACCTAGACTAAGCACTCTAATCACTTTTTAGCACTGTGAAGCTGCACTGGACTCCTTATGCGTCTCGGGTTCCGCTGTGTGACACTCTATAGAGCTGATGAGGGATTCCCCATCACCCTGAGAGTAAGACCTCTCCAAGATCATGCAATCTTGGGGCGAATAGTCGAATAGAAAGAAAGGTAAAATAATTAATCATTCACATGTATGATGTAGAAATTCCCTTTTGTATATCTAGACCAAGAATTATAATTAAAACATATATCATGGGGAAAAAAGGAAAAATGATGAAATATTTCTGCACATACACTGAATAATCTAATGGTAAAATGATCAAATATATGCACTATGGATGAATAAGTGTTGATGGACAAAATAATCTATGGAAACAAGATATCCCATGTTTGAATATCAATGTGAACCTACTATTGACAAATGAAGAATAAGAATTATAATATATTGACTAATGATACATAAGGAACTGTATGTACAAGTAGAAAATAGTAATAATTGAAGATTTTTGAGATACAATGTATTATATGCTGATTTTTGATCTCATGGTTGAATACTGACTGATATTGTATTATATGTGTGTTTTTCCTCAAAAAGACAGATTATTGCTGAAAATCGATAGATACAAACAAACAAAACAAATATACCCCCCTGAAGAAGCCGTTGTGGGCGTAACGCGTAGGGGACTCACCAAATAATGATATACCTGTTAAGAATTATATGGAATATGTAAAAGTTATATGAATGTACTACTTTGTAATATGGATTATAAGTATATGAATCAGCAATAGCCGTTAGAGACAGTATTCTGACATCTGGAGAACTACATGAATTTTACTACAAGTGGATTGTTTTATATTGAACTATGGGATTTTTTATAATAATTAAATAAATATTTATTAAGTACATATATCTGAGTCCTTTCTAAACACACTCCATCACAATAGCAATATTGTAAATGATTCTTTGAAACTTGTAATTGTGCATCCCATAGGAAAAAGCAATTACATATTGGAAAATATCTTCCGAAACCTCCATTTACTTTAACCTTTTCTACTATAAACTGAATTTAAAGCTGCATGGTAAACATCCTGTAAATTGGCAAAGCATCAAGTATCAGATAGCAATATCACAATGGGATGTGCGCAATTCACAAAAACAGCATGTGGTTGTTTTGTTTCGACAAATTGTTCTTGCAGAAGAACAGACAGAATTTGAAAATAATCCCTCTGAACTCATCCAGAATTGTATCAGTTTCATTTGTTACACAGTTTCTGTACAAACGTCCATGGTCTTATTTCTTATTATTGTGATCTAAGACTTTTAATCCTTTTCTTTTGTGCAGGCTTTTTTTGTTTGTTGCTCTGTTCTCAGACAAAATAGCATAGCTTAAGCTGTGGGAGTTACTCAGCATCTGTCAAAGGTACATGACTGAGATAAATATTCAATGTGAGCACAGAGGTCTGTCCTGACATTTCCTGTGACTTCAAGATTTCAAATTATAGCTTTCACATTTTGTTTTGACTAAGAAAGGAAAAAGCATTTCTTCATAAACACAATACCTGTCAGTCTCCTGTACTTAAACATAAGGTGCCTTTCTTGCCATTGCAAAGGATTCATACCATTCAGTTGTATATACTTGATGTATACTTACAAATCCACATATCTAGATCAAAAGGAAACAGTCACATTTTTCTCATCTGGTATAAGACTGAATATAGTTTATTGGTAGAACAATCCCATTTATCCCTAAAAGTTTATAATGTACTGCATTATGACCTTCTACAGTTATAAAATAAATAGAAACAGAGCAATGTAATAACATTTAGATGCATTCTTTGAACTTTCAAATATGAGACATATTGCCTTGAAATCAAAAAATGACATGAATAACCTATGGAGCAGAGGCGGACTGACCATAAGGACAGTCGGGCATTGCCCGAGGGCCAGCGGCAAAAAAGGGGGCCCGTCACCGACACCCATGCCCTTTTCAGCCCGCATGGAAGAGGACGCGGGTTTGTTAAAGCTATACACTGCCGTTGCCCCTTTAACAGAGCCGCATCTCCTACAGTGGCGCGGCCGAGAAGAGTTCCGAGGTGGGGGCGTGTCGCAGTGGATGGGGCGTGCCGCAGTGGACGGAGGGCGGACTTACCGCAGAGAGTGGACGGATGGACGGAGGCACGAGAGCCTCATGCTGGGGGGCCCCACTGAGATCTGGCCCTGGGCCCCTCACTGGAGGGGTTCTACAAAAACCCCGACTGGAACCTGGGGATTGGGAGCCCTGATGCTGGTAAGTGAATTTAATGACTTTTTTTTGAGCTGTAAATGGGAAGATTTTTAACCTTTTAGTCTTCATTCACATACAGCGTTTGTGCTTCCCGTGCAGTTTTTTCATGTGGGTGCCCACACGGGGCGCAAATGCTATATGTGAACTGCACAAATTCCGCTCGTTTGCGGCCATTATATAGCCGCGAACGCGTAGAATCTGACGTAGCCGTTCCAATATCTGGATCGGCTGAGCTGCAGCTCCGGAAGCTCACTCACTGCTGTTCAAGCCCTATTCTCATAGGGGCCAAACGTCAGTAAGTAAATAGCCAAATGCAGCGAGCGGCATTCGGCTCGGCTATTCTGTCGTGGAAGCGAGCAGAATTTTTTTTTTAGAAAAATAGGAAAAGTATTTACATTATTAAAATATTTTAAAGAAAAAAAAAACGACGCACATCCTGTTTCCTATTGGCCGCCACCTGCCAGAGTCTTTTAGTAGGTCCCGGCCAATAAATAACAACTGGGTGGAGCCGGCTGTGACGCCCAGTTGTTCTTGTTTAATGACAGATCAGCATCCCCTGGTCATTTGGGGACGTTGATCTGTTATTACAACTGGGCAGAACTAGCTGTGAGATCACGGCTGGCTCTGCCCAGCTGTCATCTGTGTGAAGATCGGTCAGCTTTGGGTTCGGCTCGCCTGAGCCACTCAGCTGCCTTCGGCTGCTGTACGGGCTATTGTGAATATTGTGAATAGCCCGTACAGCAGCCCTTTGGCTGTGGATGGGGCTTGTATATGGGTGGAGCACAAGGGCGCCCCATAATATTGTATTGCCCGGGGGCCCCATGTCTTGTCAGTCCGCCCCTGCTATGGAGGGAAGATCTTATACAGCATATTAAAAGAGACTTATTGTATACTAACCTGTGCGGGCTGTCACCTGCCACAATGTAAGGGTTACATTAGAATTGCAGTTGGGTTTGAGGCTGAGAGTGGGTTAAACAATGTGGTAAGCCAACTCTTTCTAATTTGTATTTACAAATTGAATTCAACCCACACAGACTGACAAACCCCAGATATTATTTTGCTGCCAACTACAGACTAAAGGCTAATCGTTTTCCATCCATTGCACCATAATTGGACTGATCTTTCCCTGTTCTCTAGTAGGATATGGATCAAAATATGCATGCTTATGTCAGGCAGCTGTGGTCTATCCATATAATACTCCATCTTCACTTGCTCATGTTATGCCTAGTTTCCCTCTGATCCCTCTAGTAATTCTGTGATATACTTCCCTTTTATAGTCCCAAGCATCTGCAGGAACAGGAAAAGTATTAGTCCTGATTAGTCCATGTTTACATTTAAGGGCAATTATTGACACTTCTTTTTTGCAGAGGCTGATATATATAAGTTTATAAGTAAACTGGTACCACTTTGCATTGCAGAATGCTTTTAATTGCCGACCTTGTCTGTTTTTACTTTGCTAATACTCTGCCTATACTAACCTTGGCTGTTTTCTGTCTATGTATTTTTACTTTGTTCTGGGTTTGACACAAGCTGACACTGACTCCATCTGTTTAAATACAACCTTTAGCCTATCTCACAATTGCCTACTCACACCATTTGATCTGCATTTCCTAGCTCAGCCTTTTAAGAAATTGTGTCCTTGTTTTGACCTCATAATACAGAACATAAGTTACTGGGAGTACCTAAGTACACACATGCACACACATAAAGCATCCTTAAGGCCCCATTCACACTGGGGCAGTTCGGCCACGCGGATTTGGCTGTGCGGGTCCGCCAACATGAACGATCCCATACATTGCTATGGGGACTGTTCATGCGACCGCGCGGATCCTGCACTTTTTTGCCACTCTGATCATTATGGGTTCCATACAGCTTTCAATGGAACCATGCTGATCAGTGCAGTTTTGGGCGTTTTTAATTGCGTTTCAGCCGCACTCATCCGCAACCTCCCTGATATCAATGGGCTCCAAAAGTTGGCTGCTTTAGGGGAAGTACTACATAGAAGTGGTCTTCTGATCCTAACAGAGACACAGCCCTCACATATGATTTTAGCAGGACACCAGTGTCACCATTAATAATCTGTAAATATATTTCATATACTTGAAAACAAATTAATATGTCAAAATTAGAATATGTTCTTATCTGTACCATAGTTCCACTGCAAGCATTTTGTATTTATGTAATGGCAGTTTATTTGGTATAGTTGGGCTTAGACTTTTCAGGAGGCTAACTTTCCAATATATATAATAAATCTGGTGTGTTTTTGGGTAATGCAAGATATGAAAAACATGAATTTATTTTTCATTTTGCTGTTAGTGACCTACTTACTGATCTTCCTAAAAAATTTCAAAACGCAACATGTTGTTTACCAGAGATTTTCAGACATTTAAGGGATCATTTATAACAGTTTCAGCCAAAGTATAGCTGGGTGAATGCCATCCATCTGGCACTAGCACCCTTAGATGGTGCTGATGAACATTAGATTTCTTGATACTCATCATCTAGGGGTGCTGGTGCCATGCAAATGGCATCCACCCAGCTATACATGTGGCCGAAATGTTATAAATGGTTGATTTATTGTTTTTGTACCTAACAAATTATTATTCTTTGTGCTTCTTTTAAGACAAACAGTACTTTTCCCCCAATTAGGTCCTGGATTTGCCTATTTTATCACTAGACTATCATAAATATTGTACTCCACACTGTATCTGCCTGTTAGATTACCCATGAACATTCAGTTTTTGCTATCTGGTACAATACCCCCAACTGTATCTCATGTGTTCCTCTTCTAACCTCAATTGTGCCTTATACTGGTGTATGTATAGACCTCTATAAAATGCTTAACTATTAATACTATTTAACTATCAAAAGTGGTATACTAGACTAAACAGGTAATCTAAACAGCCAATACAAAAGAAAAAGAGAGATAAAAAGCATCTAAGTTTTACCAATTATTTTTGTGTATTATTTCTAATAGGCAGCATAAATGGGGCATGGCAGTGGTGTGTCCTTTTGCCCACTTCCTTTGTGCTAAAAGGTGTTCCTCTTTCTCATACCAGGAAGTTGGGAGATAGATGTTGCAAGTGATGATTTTAATGAAGCTCAAAGTTTTTATTTTCTACTGACCCTGAGAATAATTGGTCAGAAATATTCTCTTGGAAAAATCGAGATAGTCTTAAGCTGCCCACACACCTTACAATTTATCTGCAGATTTTCTGTGGTCAGATGGAAAAGGTGCAACAGATTCCTCCACCTACACTTAACTGTGTGGATGGAGTAATCTCCACCTGGGCCAATCTGTTGCACTTTTTCCATCTGACCACAGAAAATCTGCAGATAAATTTTAAGGTGTGTGGGCACCTTTAGGGGCATCTAATCCTGAAAAAGTCTAAAAGGTGAAAAATCCTATGTACACAAAACGTATGTAGCGACCCTGCCCTCTGCAGTTAAATTTAGTGTAGTTAAATTTAGTGTTTGTTGCTGGACTGTAGTTAGTTTAAACATCAATTGTTCTGTGTTCTGCAGATTTTCTGCAGGTTTTCACTATTCCTGGTAGAATGATTGTTGTCCCCTGTTGCTGGGATGGGGCGCCAGCATACAGTGTGGGATGGTCAACTGCAAAGTTATGAATATGTATCTGATAGAGATGCACTGAAATTTTGGCCATCAAAACATTTTGGCTGAAAATGCGATGCATCTCAAGTTTTATTTGTAGATTTCTTCAAAAAAGTATCTATACTATTGATTCTATCTTTCATACCTTCAACCTTTTACTTCTTCATAGATGTTATTTGTCCAATAGAAGATGAGAAAAAAGGGGATTATAAAATATGGTATTCTAATTTGTTAATCTGTTTCCCTATAAGAGCAGGAATGGGCATCACAAGGACAAGAAAAACCTTCACAATGAAGTCAAGGACAGAAATAAGATTATGATATAAATCTTAACACTTCTCCAAACTATACAAACCTAGAAACATATGTGGCTGGAGTTAGACTTTAATGAACTGGTATCTTTATTGATACATCAAGGTAATGAAAAAGGTGAGATCTTTAAACAGTAGAAATTTAATTTTTAAGTTAATTATAAAATGATTTGTTCTTCTAGAAATCAATTTTATCAATAAATTATCAGTGGTTGATTAAAGGGATGGTTTAATATTTTATGTTCCCAGATCTCACCTTTTTCAGTTCCTTGATTTTTTTCATATTTGGGTGGGTTACACAGTGTGAACTTTTTGAAGGTCCCCAAAACCACTAATCAAC
>NW_017307123.1:471218-482759 GCF_000935625.1 Nanorana parkeri
AAATATCATATAAAACACTAATCTAAATATGTTCAAAAAGTGAAGAATTAGTAGAGCTATTGCTTGTTGTAAAGCTATATTTTACACACACATAAATCAAATATGTTATTACTCTCCCTATTCCTTTCTGCCAGCATATAAAGACAGCTGCATACCAAGATATAATCAAAGAAAGATGGACAAACTGCTTCGGATGTTTTATGTCTCTAGAAAACCCACAATGCTTTGTAAATCCTGTCTGATGGCTGCAACCAGCATTCATTTTTTTTGTAAAAGAAAGATTCCATATAAATAGTTTAGAAAAAGACATTATATCTTTAAAATATAATAAACAATTAAAATAAATTTGACCAATAACCATTATAATTTGAAAATTCAAACATAAGAACAAATTATTTATTGAAATCAACCCAGTTTTCTATACAGCAAGAGTTGTAAAACAATGGTTTTTTTTAGTAAATTCTTTGTACAGAATACAGTGAAGGGGGGAAAGTTCAGTTAACACAGTCATTCAAAAATTGTTTCATGATGGATCATCTTTATAAGGCTCATAAAGTAAAAGTTGCTTTCTAAAGATTTTACTCATAAAAAATGTAATTCAAATAGACATTTATCACTACCACAATACTTTATACCAACTGTACTTGAATAGGTTCAACAGTCTGTGAAGACACAATACTTTGCAAAAGGAAAATTCACTATTACAAAAGCTTCTAAATCTTTTATTCCATATATTACCTCACTGAATATAGCAGAATAGTCAAGGCTCAGTTACCCCTTTCATTTCAATTTATACTTTCTGATATTTAATACTAAAGATGTTCCAGACTCTCCTTATGTCAAAGTAATTGTTATTAAAGTCTGTCTTGAAAAGTTTCCATTACTATGAGAGTCACCCTGACCTTTTCAACACATTTGTTTTACCTTTTAAAATGTCTTTTTACAATCCTTGGTTCTTATACTTCATTACTTGGGACAGTGTAAATTACCTGTCTATGTTTTGTAAGATATTAATCTCTTTCTAGGGATATAATAATATACAGCCATAACACTATCTTCTTTAGCAATTTTTTTAATTCCCCAAGTACTTGAGATAGAGAAATCAAGAAATCATCCTGGTTTTAATTCACAGAGGGTTTGGCAAATCCTTTCTGAAATTTAGTGAAACTAAAAAAGGCATGGGATGATGAGCACTGTCGGAGGGGCAAAACATTTATAAAAATACTGTGCAATGGGGACAGGGTATTTTCATGTGACCTCCATGACAATATTGAAATTACACAAATCCTTTAAATAACACGTTAAAGTGATGCCTTGAAGTGGTACATGCTATTGAACAATATAATTTTAACAGACACTGTTAAATATTTGGCCGTGGAATTTTTTTATTATTAGCTTGGTTTACATTCTGTAGCAGCCACATCCAATGTATTTACATTTGAAAAAAAGGCTTTTTACAAGTAGTTTTAGCAGAAACAAATGCTTTTACATCAAGCAGTAATAGGCTTGCATTCGTCAGCAGATACAAATTGACCAGTAGTTTGCCAAGTAACCACAGATAACATGGCAGTGTAAAATTGGACAACAGCAGGACATTACAGTGGATATAGCACAAAAAAGCAACAGGACAACTTTTATGAGCAAGATAAAGTCAAAATGTACTTGAGACAAAGAGCACAGACAAGGGTTTTACTTCAAAAAATAAAATACTAAAGAGGATACAACACTATAAAATTGGTCAGCAGCAGAAAGGTTTTAGTTAGGTATAATAGGCCGGACCAGTATATGCCTTACTTTTATTTTTACTATTACCATAGGGGTGTGGTAAATTTGAGTGTTATAATATGAAGTGGTTTAGGTGTACACTGTTCTTGCATTTAGTTTCTTTCTTCATTTAAACAGTGCAGTGTCATTGTTACGTCTGAAAAAAGACTACTTTTTTAAAGGGAAGCCTAACCACAAAAAAAGTTTAAGCTAAAAAAGGCCCCCTCAATATACAATAAAAGCGGATACAACCTCAACATAAATGAAAACCACAAACATAAAAGCCCTTTTTTAATTGGAAGCGCTATTAACGTAAAATAAAAAAAATATATACTCTAAAATAAATGGAAACCACAAAATACAGACTAGTAACTACTGACCACAAATCAACCACAAAATAAAAGATAGAACAATTATAACAAACAAAATAGCAGAATTAAAGTACAGTTTCCTAACTGACCCTAATCTCCTTGCAGTTTGACTACTTTACATATCCTTTCACTACAGCAGCTAACACTACATTAACTCTTTGTCTTCCCCATAAATTCACCTAAACCCTTGATAATGGCAAACTGAAACATGATCTCTCCAGTTCAGTGTGTGTGTGTGTGTGTGTGCCACGCAGCTGGGCGGGTCCCGGCATAATTGTCAGGATCCGCTTCAGCTGCGGCGTCTCAGTATTCCCCAAGCAGCAGCTCGCTGTATACTGCGGCATCTCAGTATACCGCGAGCTACAGCTACATTTGTGACAGCTGTGATTGGTCACAGTGATCACATGGTACAGAGCCAATTTCATTGTTTGTGACCTTCACTGTCCAATGGATAGTGTAATCACAGTGAACTGCACATGCGTGTGCTAGGCGGTTACCCACGGACAGCAAGCGTTTAATAAACCTGCTTGACTCTTCTATAAAGACTGAAGAGAAGAATGTATTTAACAAAATCTGCTTTCTCCCTGTCACTGGTAACCAGCTTTCCCTTGTTGTCTTTTATGGGGCCTATATGTTCTGTCCTTACCCTTTTACTATTTATATATTTAAATCATTTATTGGGTGTTCTTTTGCTTTCTATAGCTATGTGTTCTTTGTACTCTATTTTTGCTGCACTGATTGCTCTTTTGCACTTTTTTTAGCATTTCTTGCAGTACTTGAATGCTATTGATGACCCCTCTGACCCCTTTTGAAGGCCTTTAACCACTTAAAGACCAGGTGTTTACACCCCCTTCCTGGCTAGACCATTTTTCAGTATTCAGCGCTGTGGTACTTTTACTGACATTTATTCCATCATGCAACGCTGTACTGAAATGAATTTTATACACTTTTTTGGAGACGAAAAAGTGTATATTTAATCACCACTGGGGTTTTTATTTTTTACTATATTAAGGAAAAATTATCAATTTTTTTTTTTTTAACATTTATGTTATAATACATTTATTATTACCCAATTTTTTGGTAAAATATAAAAGGCACGGTCATGTCGTGTAAATAGATACCAGACATGTCAAGTCTTAAAATTGCCCGCGCAATTGCAAAAAAACGACCATACCCAAAATTGACCATAGGTGATGCTTTAAAAGCTTTTACCGTTAATCAGTTTAGTGTTATCAGTGAATAATGGCCCTAAAATTATTGTTCTCACTCCGGCGTTTGCGGTGATATGTAACATGTGCGAAGTAATGGGCGCAATCGTCGTGTTTGCCCGTATGCGCACCCGATGCATGTTTGTGTATGTGGGGGTGGGACTTTAAAACATTTTGGTGGGGGTTTTTTTATTCTTTTTAAAATGTGGCATACATTTTTTTACTTTTTTTTCACCTAATGTTATTGTTATTACATAGGGGGCCTAAGAACCCATTTAGTGTCATATAGTAGGTATCTTAGCTAATTAAAGTTAGATTTTAAAATTAAGTTTTCTTGTCATACCAATGTGTCTGTTTTCTGGGGTTCACCATTACAATTATTTTTCTATGATCACTGTTCCCCAAATTGTCCCCAATTTTCACATCTGCAATCAGCTTTGTGTTGTTTGAAATTAAGATATCCAACAGAGCATTTTTTTCTGGGCTTCTACTATCTGTCCTAAACAAATGTTTAGGAGTACGTTCAAGAAGTGACAGGCCTTATTTGAGTGCTTGGTTCCATTTTCCCAACAATATGAGGATAGTTGAAGTTCCCTCATAATTATGAAATTGTCTTGCCTCCACACCATTTCTATCTCTGAGATAAGTTGAATATGTCACATGTCACTTTAAAAAAAAAGTATTGGTAATTGGTATTGGCGAGTACTTGAGGAACAGTACTTGTACTTGCTCTTGATACAAATAGAGTCCATGGATCCCTAATATTTATCTCCAGCCATAAAGATTCAGCGCTGTCCCCAGTCCTATAAGTGATGTTGTCACACACATGCAAATCATTCCTGGTGTACAGGCATGCCCTTCCCCCTCTTCTTTCTTCTCTATCCCTGCAAAATAGATTATACCACCCTAATATTTGCAGCCAAGTCATGTGAGCTATCCAACTAGATGTCTGATATTCCCATGAAGTCAAACTCAAGTAGTAGAAGTTCCAATTTTTCCATTTTGTTCACCAGACTTCTACCATTTGTGAACATGCTTTTACATTTTTACTAGTGATCAGAGTTTTCTTACTGCTCATAATTTGGCTGCTTTTAGCTTCAGCCAATTTGCCTGCATTGGACTTTGATATTATAGTATCCTTATTATCTGTTGTGTTCTCCACATTTTCCTCTATTTCCCTCACATCTATACTATTTGACTTTTTTTTATCTGAGCCCATTTCCTGGCACAATTCTATTTGATCTAGGACCCATATTCTAATTTAATTTCAATCATTTTTATTGAGAATGGTAAAAGGTACAAAACATGGTCAAACAAAGACTGCGGGCAGGAAATAAAGTAATAGAAAGAAAATCAAACAAAATGAGCCAATACAATTATCCCATGTAAATATGCAACACAGTGGACTTAGTATAGGAATGTATACAGTGTACAACTATTTAATAGATGAAGGGAGAAAATTGTCATATTAACATGTGGCTGGATGAGACTGGTGAGTTGTAACCTGAATTGTCAGACACAGTTTGAAATATATTTTACAACAAAATCTAGTAAGAGATTTGCAGGACCAGAAAGTATGGAATAAATGAACTATTCGGCCACAGCCTCTCCAACACTCAGAGGAGGAAGCTTGAGATATTTTTGCTAACTGATATGGTGGGAGATACCAAAGTAGTACATTACATCTAGTGGCTTTATACGTTTCCCTGAGTGCCTGAATGTCCAAGATCATGTTCCTAGGATAAGTTTGCTTTATTTTTGGTGAGGATCATTCTATCATGGATCAAGGTGTAAAAGAGTGATATACCCTGCATCTTTTGGGAAGGGGATGTGGAATAGGACTAAATCTTGAACGGGAGTTGGATAGAAAATGAGTTAAAGTGTGAGAGAAGGTGGTAGAGTTGGAGGTATTTATAATATTCCTAATGAGGAAGGTTACATTGTGAAGATTTTGTGAAGAATGGTTTAAGAGTGTGGCCTTCAACAATATCCTGGAGAGTTTGGATGCCACTTGCTAACCAACGTTGGAGGGACTGGTGGGGAATTAGAAGTTCCATTGTTTTAAGCAGTATTGGAGGGAGACTAAAGGGAAGTGTGGGATAGTAGAGGGGTGTAATAGATTCCATACCAAGATAGATGCTTGAAAAGGGGGCGGTAGGGTAAACGGAGAAGAAAAATCCCAATTCCATGATAGTAGATAACAGTAGCAGGTCACCTCCAGGTACTAAAGAACATTCTATAATTACAGTTAATATGAGGTAGGACCCATTTGTGATGAGCCTGGTCGGTTGCTGGGCTTCCAGATGTGTCCCTCAAATTAGTTAGATAACATCCGACATGGGCCTCATTCCGACCCACGTCGGCGTTATCTTCGTACATTGTCCACGGTCTTTTGTCTGTCTAGATTTGCTGGTGGTGGTTCATTTTTTGTTTTGAATCGGTTACATTTCCATTTAATTTCAACTTATACAGGATGTCTCAGGCTTTGGATATTGAGGAGTTTGTCCCCGTTTCACCATCTCCAGCCAGGGGGCCCAAACACGGCAGTGCGCCGTCCCTACGAGCTTGGACTATACCTCGTCTGATGGCTGTACTGCAGTGTCATGGAATTCCTTTCCCGGCAACTGCCCGCAAAGCTGAACTGTTTCGCTTGTTGTTTCCCAACTCGGCTGCTACTGGGACGTCTACTGCCAGTGTGGAGCAGATCTTTTTGCAGACTATGGCCACCTTCCTCATGCAAATCCACACCTTGTTGAACTCTCTCAACTCCTCTGTCCAGCATCTGCAACAACAAATGGAGTCGGTGGAGAAAACCGCCTCTGGCCCCAGGCCGTTGCTACCCCGATGGTTCCCGCCACCCCCCTATTCCCCCAGGTATTCCTATCTCTCCTCCTTCGGTTACTGCAGCTTATTTTATACCCCCTAGCATTAGGAAAGACGTCCTGGAAGAGAAAGACGTGAATCTGGCTTCCTTACTATTGGCGTCACATGGTATGAAGTCCTTCACCTGCAGGGACGTTTCGGTGATCCTTAAGGCAAAGGATCCCCGACTAAATTGGAAATTATCCTAGCCTGAATTTATGTTGGCCTTTTGTGTGTACAGGGATGTGGTCTGTTCGGTTGCACCAAACAGAAGGGAAGAGCTGGACTTATATCTGTATAGGGTGGTGGAGCTGCGACATAGGTATGATGGTTTTGCATTCTACGACTATCACAGGTCCTTTTTGGCTAAGGCGGCAGATACCCTGGCCCAGTTCCAAGTCATGACCAACTGGGGTAGTGTGGACATGTAGCTGTTCTGCCACCATTTTGCGGGTTTTAAAGCTCCAGTGTGTGCCATTTGCCAGTCCTCCTCACATACCACCGCATGGTGTCCCACTGCTGAGACACTGTCTGCCCCTGGTCCCTCCAGATCTGTGGTGGGCAAACAGGTGGTGCAGTTGGATAAATTGGGCAGGCCCATTCATTTTCTGGGTAAATATGTAACAATTTAATCTATACCACCTGTAATTTTGGGCAGTGTCACCTTCTGCGTATTTGCTCCCTTGTTTCCGGGCCCACCCCAAATCAGCCTGTACCCTAAGGCAGGCTGATTCTGCAAGACTAAGCCATATTGAAACAGGGTTCCTGAGTCACTGTTTGGCGGAGCACCAGTCCCCTACTTTCTGTGAGTTCCTGGTGCAGGGGTTCACACAGGGGTTCCATACGGGATTCATTGCCTTGCCTACCTCCTCTTTTGAGTGCAGGAATCTGCAATCGTCTTCTCTGGATCCGGACAGGGTTGACATATTATTGGCTCAGGAGTTGGAGAAAGGCTTTGTCATTGGTCCCTTTGTTACCCCCCCCCTTTTCATATTTGGAGGGTAAGTCCTATTGGTCTGGTTAAGGAGAAATTTTCTAATAAACTCTGTTTGATTTATGACTTGTCTGGTCCTCATTCTTCCAGTGTGCCTAGTCTAAATTTGCTGATCCCGTCAGAGGAGTTTTTGCTTAAATATTTATCTGTGGATCAGGCTGTTCAAGCTATTATTCAGGCAGGCAGGGGGCCCCTGGTTGTCAAAGTGGACATTTCAGATGCTTTTAAACTTCTCCCAATCAGGCCTTAGCTTTGGCACAAAGAGACAGGTATTATTTTGCCACAAAACTTACTTTCAGGTCCAAAAGCAGCCTGTGGCTGTTTGACAGATTTGCACGGGCCCTGAATTGGATTCTCACCAATTTTGTGGGTTGCCAGTTGGTTATCCACTATCTGGAAAACTTTATTTTGTTTGAGAATCCAGAACGGCCCCCTGTGGATCTACTGTCACTGTTGGCCGTTTTTGCCAAAATGAATGTCCCTGTGGCAGCCCATAAGGTGGAAGGCCTGGGTACTGCTATCACTTTTCTAGGTGTCCATTTTGACTCTCTGCACATGCAAGCTAGTCAGGACAAGTTGGATAGGATTAGGCTTGCCAGCTGGGCTATGGTTCAGTCCAGCATTAACACCAGGAAGGAGCTGCAGTCGATGCTGGGTATGCTCAATTTTGCAAAGCGGATAATACTGCAGGGTAGGTCATTCATATCCAAGTTGCTTGTGCTGCTGCCATCCGCGCCCGGTGCAGAGTCCTTGGTTCGGTTAGACCCTTGCGCACATGCTGATTTATCAATGTAGAAGGGGTTTCTTAGTAAGTGGAACGGTTTATCTATGTTCATCCCACAGGCATCTATTGATTCACCTCGGGTTGTCACTGATACAGCGGCCAGAGGCTATGCGGCTATTTTTGGCCCCCATTGGCTGACAGCTCCTTGGTCGGAAGAGGTTCTTGAGGTACCAGAGTTTTCTTGGACCTCTTCTCTCTTTGAGATTTATCCTTTTGTGGCTGCAGCCACAGTTTGGGGACCTCTGTGGTCGGGTCAAACAGTGACATTTCTCACAGATAACCAGGCTATCCCAGACATCATCAATAAAGGGAGATCCACGTCATTGATTATTATGTCATTCCTGAGGAGGCTGGTGTGGTTATCCCTATAGTATAGCTTCAATATTGTATGTTTGTTCATCCCCGGGAGGGTTAATACTGCAGCCAATGTCCTGTCATGGTTTAATTTTCCCCTTTTCTCTCAACAGCATACAGAGGGAGACAACACCGCAACACCAGTGCCGCCATTCTCTTTGCTGGCACTGGACTAACTACTTATTGGGCCACCGCTCGCCACATCATAGATCATTTATTATCAGGGAACGCCAGAAGGGCTTTCTCCTCGGCCTGGCATAGGTTCCTGGAGTTTCAGAAGACATACCCAAGACTGGCAACATTAAAGTGACATTAAACCCTCAGATTTTTTAACATAAAACAATACTGTAATGTGCGCCTTACTGTAATCCATGATTGTTTCCCATCTCTTTGCTGCTCTTCCTTTTAAATCTGTATCTGTTCTCATGCTGGGCAGAACTTCTGTTTTGCAGCAGACTGCCTTGTCTCTGGAATGGCTACATGGTGTCTGTGTGTACATTTGCAACCTGAGCCAGCACTACAGGAAGAGGCACTCAGCTGCAAAGGGAAGTTCTCCCCAAGCATGAGAAGACATGAGGATTTAAAAGGACGAGCAGCAAAGAGAAGGGAAACAACCATGGATTACAGTAAGGCACACATTACAGTATTGTTTTATGTTAAAAAATCTGAGGGTTTAATGTCACTTTAAGCATATTCTGTCATTCGTAGCTTATTTTCACTCCAACCTGGGTCTATCACATAGCACTACAAAGCTATACTTGGCTGGCATCAAACATCACATGTCCCTTCTGGATTCCGATGGGCCATCTCTCTTTTCAGCTCATCCGATCAAGGCCATACTCAGTCAGGACCTAGAGTCCTCTGGGAGGACCAATCAGTTCTGCACAGGTTCAGACATGTCTGCATTTTGCTAGCCAACAAGGGTCTCCACCCTGAACAGTATTCTGAGCATTCATTCAGGATAGTGGCAGCCTCTGCAGCCTCTAGGCAAGGCATACCAGTGCATGTTATCAAACAACTGCGCAGGTGGAATTCAGGATGTTATGCTAGATACATGCCTGATCCTCAGCTGGAAATGGCTCAGGCTTTTCCAAACTTCTGTTGTAATTGTTTCTCTTTAATACATTATGTTCCTTCCTATTGAGTGGTTTTTGCCCCCTTATTTGGATATGTTAGAAATTAGTATTTCTCGACTGACACTTACGATTTAAGTGTCATAAGGTGATTAATCTTCATCAATGAATGTCCAGTTGAAGAGTGAAAAACTTGTGACTTTAATTGTATAATGGGAAGTCACAGCAGCATACAATTAAATTGCAAAAATATAATATACAAATAGATAGTTCAAAGTATATAGTTAATGCAGAGTTAAAAAGCATGTCATCTCGTTCTGAGTCTTTACCTCCTGGTATGGTTCTCAGCTTCTGGAGGGTTCAACCAAAATAGCCTTAGCAGGTGAAATACCAAAGTCTCTTGTTGAATGGGCGTGTTAGAATTCTATTCATGAGTATGCATAGTGTCATATAATGTAGTGTAAATGAAGTGTGTCGTGAGATTATGTAGTGTAAAGAAGTGTGACCAGTGTGAAGTCCCCTGTCCCTTATATTCCAAAATCGACGTTAATGATTGGTTTATCCTATAAGGCCATATATAGTGTAAGCATATTCTTAACCTATTTCTGATGTCACGACTCCCATACTTCTCTATATGGTGCGACCAAAACTACTTAACTCATGATTTCTAAATCTATTCTACAACTCTCTTTAAAACACAGAACCTTGTTCTTAAACCACTCCCATAACAGCTGCATCTTTACTAGTTCTTCACAAATTCTGACATAGCTTCAGGTTTCAAGGACAGTGGATGTCTGTTCAATGTCATACATCTTCATTTAAACGTACGAGGTTACTTGTAAATATATGTGCATGGGCCCATACTATAATTCCCTTTAAGCCAAATCAAATTTGAATTTAAGTATTTTACACTGACCATAGTGACCGTGGCACATCTCAGGTCAAGTTATGTAGGTTCATCATCTTCATTTACCGGTATGTATCAGTGGGGCTCTGACTACTAATGAAGGAAATCTGAAAAAAAAAACACTGCTGGATACCATTAGCACTTACAAATGACAACTTTATTAGAAGTTGTTTTTTAAATTTCTCAAAATAACTGTTGGAAAATATATAAGCTACATAAGGGTAGTTAAACACAAAGATACTAGCAAAATGTTTGCCAAAAAATTATGATTTTCTTCTTTTACAGTTGTCAACAAATGTAATTTGAAGTTTAAATTCTCTGACACACTACAGAAACATATGATACTCCATGTGGACTACAAACTGTTAAATGTAACACAAGCAGAGGAAACATGTTTATCAAAGATATGTATGTACAAAAAAAATGCATTTGTTCTTTCTTTTCTTATCACTTTACAGCAAACACCCTTTACATTAAAAAGTCACAGACGCATTGTGGAAATATATGTTATTTTGTAAATCCTACTAAATGTTCATTTCACTTTTCCAAAAATGTTAATATTTGTTTATGCCAAACATGAACATAGAAAGATACATGTTTTAGAAGAACATCACTCATTGCATTTATTGTAGCTTCTCTTCTACAGACACTCTTTTTTATGCATGACCTTATCTGTTAACATAAAACAGGAACATATAAATAAAAGGTAACCAAGCATTAATACATTTAAGAGCTGCTACTTGTTCCACTTTTTTAGCTCAGTGAAAAAGTATGTTGAAGCATCTCCTTAAAATATCTATATAAATAATTCATTTCAGGGTTGATGTATAACTTATCCACAATATGTGCCTTTTGCATTTATCTTCCATGTAAGTAATAACCGGAGCATGAACACTGCCTTTCTCCTTTGATTTATTGCATCATGAAATTAACATTAGTGGTAAACAATGATGTCTGCTTTCCTCTTACACAAGCATTTTAAAGGCAGGCAAGATTTTCTCTAAGCCACTTTAAATGAATGTATTCTAATAGACATAGCACTATGTTCACAAGCTTATGCATTTTGCATATGTGCTGGTTTTTGTTGTAATACATCAAATGGTCATGAATAGCAATTCACACAGTAGATTAAAGGCAACTACATATTTTGTCTAAAGTATCTAGTTCTGTACTCTACTCTATAAATATGTGGTCTGTTTTGTGTAGTACCTATTCTTTAAAGTG
>NW_017307123.1:482806-524086 GCF_000935625.1 Nanorana parkeri
AAAAAAAAAATCAACAAAGAAAATTCTAATAGTGAATGTAGTTTTCGTTCAAGAATCTATATATTCCAAAATCAAATGAGATTTTAAATGGCATTCTTCAAGTCTTTGATAGTATTATTACATATTCTGATGAGATCTTTCATATGAAATGTTGTGTATACCCAGCTTAGGCTTTTCTAGTAAAGGGATATACACTGAGTGGCCAGATTATTATGACCACCCCATCAGTACTTTGTTGGGCCACGAGATGACTCCACGATATGACTTTGTTGGGCGGCCTCGTGACTCCACGAGATGTTGAAAGGTGATGCGAGGAATCTGACACTGCACTGTTGCCCTTCTGTTGTCTTGTACCAGTCTTGCCACTCTCTGTTGTGCCCTAACATTGACTAGTCGCTGACGGCCACAATTCGAACGTTCAGACCCAGATTTTCTGCTGACAGTCCAGTCTTTAAACATTTTAACAACAGCTGCTCTTGAACATTTAACAAATTCTACTGTTTTGCTGATACTCGCTCCATGGCTTGAGCGCCAACAACCATCCCACATTCAAAGGCTGTTAAATTGCGTTGTTTACCCATATCTTAAGAAAAAAAATTACTTCTACTGTCATGGTAAACAACCTGCTTCCCTATGTATAATGGTCTGGCCCTCTAGCAACTTCAGCGCAAAATTATAGCTAATTTGCCTACAAACGTCAGGTGGTCATAATAATCTGGCCACTCAGTGTATATGTAATATGGATCTTAATACTTATATATATAATAAATGTTCGGTGTCAGGCATAGAGTTTTCTGTTACTAAGTGAAAAGGTATTATATAGAAAGCATTTTTTTTAATTAGTCTTTTTTTATGTGATGAATTTACTGATTTGACCTTTTAGATGACATAACAGAGAATAAATATTATGTGACCTATGATTTAGCTACTGCCCACATCCACGCAAGAATAAATAACCACTTTGTTGATCACATCTCCATACAAACCAAAAGTCTGTCTTAAGGAGTGTATTTCCACTTTTGCAGTCAAATTTGGGAAAACCCCCTCCATATGTTTGGCATGTGTTCATACTGACGCAGCTTCCATAAAAGTATTTTTCTTAAAAATATTTCTTATCTTTTAGATAATTTTGTGTAGCAGGTCTTTTCAAGCTTCAATTTCCAAATGACCGGAAACTCTGGCTGTTCCCATAGAAAGACTATGGGCTCACTGATCTTTCCCTCATTAGCATGCAATGCTTCTAGAGCTTTACCCTTTGACAGACAAGACAGACTTTATTCAAATCTAGTTTACATCTGATAATGAGCTCTGCCAGCACAGTACAGACAGGGATAATCGTGTTAACATTAACCCGCTTAGCTCCCTTGCATTCAAGAACAAAACTCAATACAACAAACACCTTTTTTTCAAATATAGAATGTATTGTGCAATAAGCAATTAAAACAAGTTATACTATGTGAAGAAGAAACCTATAACAAATATAAAATAGATTTTATCCCACTTTGGCTACAAAAGTAGAAATACACTTTAGTCACTTAAAGACCGGGGTGTTAAACCTCCTTCCTGCCCAGGCCATTTTTCAGTATTTTGCACTGTGGTATTTTGACTGACATTTATTCAGTCATGCAACACTTTACTAAAATTAATTGTACATCATTTTTTGTGGAAATAGAGATTTCTTTTAGTTGTTTTTTTTGTATGATATAAAAAAATTTTTAGACATTTTTGGGGTCACATCGGGTAAATAGACACCAAACAGGCCAAGCCTTAAAACTGCGTGAGCCTCTGAAATTGCAAAAAACGACTGCAATTTTATTGTTCATCAATTTCATGTTAACAGTGATTGATAGGCCTACAATTAGCAATGGCCGCAATTATTGTTTTCACACATAGGCACACCCAACGCATGTTTGCGTGTGTGTACACAGGGGCAGGGGACTTTAAAAAAAGTTTGTGTTTCTCCATATGTTACTTTTTTTAAAACTTTTTTTGCATTTAACTTTATTGCTATAATTTTAGGGCTTTCCTAGCCCCCTACGTGATAGCAATTATCCAGTGACAGGTCCTCCTTATGGAGATATCAGGGGTCTTTTAGACCCTTAATGTTATTTAGGGACCCCCAAAGAAGCCGATGAAGCAGAGGCCTGCTTCACCAGCTTCTCCCCGACTACAAAAGCAGGAGAAATGACAGCTAGGAGGTAGTGATGTAATACAACCACTTCTGTATTCAGAGATCAGGGGGGAGATCAGCAGGGGTGTGTCTGCTCACCTCCCTCAGAGATCAGAACAGAGAAACATTATGCCAGTCCCACATGGGGGACTGCGGAGCCCAGGAGAGGCGGCAATGCACACTTTCAGACAACATTACAATGGCTGGATGGCAGGTGGTTAATGCAGAACTCTGGGCACAAATATGATTAACCCTTGCAGTGGGGCTACCCTCCCCCACACATAAAGGGTTAACTGCTCATTTTTGTCTAGCTTAAAAAAAGTTATACTCGACTCTCAGAGCTGGCTGGCTGTCACAGCACTCCCATCTCTCACTCTCCTCCTTTGCTGCAGCCATGGTATGTCCCATCCACATGTCCTATACTCAGTGTATAAAACGTGGTGACTCAGGGACCTTAGACCACTGCAGCGGAGGATCAAGTTGGAAGAGATTTGTTCTGAGAGCTGGCTAGGAGGATCAGGTGAGTATTATTTTTTTTAAACCTAGACATAAATGAACAGTTAACCCTTTCAGTGCATGGGTAGCCCCGCTGCAAGGGTTAATAAAATGTGTGCCCTGAGTTCTGCTTTAAGCCTATCTTTACTCTGTAGAAAAAAATATCAGCTATTGAACCCCGTGATTGCTACATCAAAAGCACTATGGAAAACACCACATGGCTATTTACAATGTTCAGCTCAGTGAAAGCCTCTGATTTATTACCTTCCTAATAGATGCCCCTCTCCTAAAAAGTTAACAATTAAGATGCTATAAAAAAGGATTGTGAATGGTGTGAATGTCCCTCCTCCCCATTAAAGGAATCAAGTCCTCAACACCTGGGTTAATGTTCTGAGTCCTTGTAGCGGGAGTTCAGTGAGCAGGAGGTCTAGAACTCTCTGTCCCTTATGCAGGGAAGTAAATGTTTTGACTCCTTATGCCTCACAGACGTTTTCCACATAGTAGGAGAGACTAGGTTCTGTAGAGAGGTTTAACGTCAGCAGCCTTAAAATAAAATAATGACCTAATGGTTATCTGTTGACTCCATGCAAACTTTGAGAGCCATAAGAGTTTTTAAAGGGGGTATAGGTCTACTACAATTTAGGGACATGTCAAAAGCCAAATGTAGAGTTAAAAAATATAACAAAAAAATGTTTAAACATACACATATTCTACACACAAACACACTCACACTTGGAGCCTTTGAGATATAGCCCTTTGAACAACAGACATTAGCAAACAAATGTAAAAAAAAAAAAATTAAGCATGACCGTTTCAACCAGTCAATTTGCCTGAATCATTACAAATATTTGCTCTTCATCCCACAAATCAACTTACCCTTTCACTGCCACGGACATAAGTACTACATCTGTGGCAGTGTGCCTCTTTAAACTGACTCCCAGAATAAATTTACTTTAATTTAGCAGACTGTTGGCTACATTCTGGATGTGAGTTTGGTGGCTCTAAATGTGCCCATACACCTGCTGATTATCGTACGAAAATCGCGGGTGATCCTGCAATCGTACAATAATCGGCAGGAGTATGGGCAGCATGCGACCGCATCTACTGTACGGTCGCACAACTTTTGTCTTCCTAGCACGCTGGAAAACCTGCCGAAAATTGTAGGATTTTCGACGGGTTGGTAGCGTGCTCGGAAGACGAAAGCTGCAAGGGCTTGTGTGCGCAAGCGCAGACTGCCCGCTCAGCATTGCAATAATCGGCAAGCCCTCCCCTCAGTGGGGAGGGCTTGTAATTATCACAAGTAGGATCACCTGAAAACCATTGCACAACGAAAGTCGTGCGATAGTTGTAAGGTGTATGGGCAGCTTAATGCTGTCCGATTTACTTCCAGCAGTCCTGCAGCACATTTGGTATCTATTTACTCAACACCTAATTTTTTTATATTTTACAAAAAAAGGGTAATTAGAAAATTAATTTTAATGTATGCTTTACTGAAAATGTGGGTTTGATAAACTGTTGCACTAATATCTTGTGACATAAAATATTGTAAGTACCACCTTTTATTTTCTAGGGTATGCTTTCAGAAAATACATCATTTTAGGGGGCCTTAAAGTGTATTTTCACTTTTGTAGCCAAACTTAGATAACACATATTTGTATTTATTTAATGTTCCTACTTGCATAGCATGAGCAAACAAAAAAAGGTTAAGTTTAAAAATGCTTCTTGCAGTTTATATTGCTTTTACTTGTGCTAGGGTTTATTGGCTTCATAAGGGTTAAACTCTCTACTTGACTTCTCCTTTGTTGCAATATTAGGATTTTGTTGTATTGGGTTTGCATTGTATTTTTTTTTGTATAATAAGTTTTTATTGAAAGGAGTTTGCATATAAAAGTACAAATTACAAAGAGTACAAATACACACACACATACAATGGGATACAATCAGCCATAGAGTAATCTTAAGACATATGTCAATACATATTGCTCAACACGTGAACCCTATCCTAAAATCTCGCATTAGTTCGATAAGCTTTGAGCTGAAAAGGCTTGATTGTGGGAAGGTAGGGGGAGGCAGGAGAAGGTATGGGGGGAGGGAGATTGACAGGGTGGGAAGGTAAGTGGGGTATGGGATTAGGTAGATGTAGGATCATGTCTTAACATAACACATACTACTTATGGTCTGTCATGAGTTATACATTTGTTGTGCTGTTTCCCAAGTCACACAGAGTTTTTTTTTTAAAGTAATTAAACACCTGTTAATCACAGATTCATCCGAACTTAAACCCCCCATTTGGTGAGGTATGCTGGGGTCGTCTTATACGCTAACCAACACGCCCATGTTTTCGGTAGGCGCTCTATTTCATCTGGTTCGGTAAGAGTGAGTTCCTCCATGCAGTAAATCTGTTCCACCCTGTCCAGCCACTCTAGCAGGGTAGGCGCCGCCTCACTCTTCCATTTGGCTGGAATTAAGGCTTTAGCTGCATTGAGTAAATGTGGTGTGATGGAGCGAGCATAGCGGCCCATTGATCCCTCAGCTCCATGAAACAACATTTCCCAGGGGTCAAGATGCACCTCCGTTCCCTGAATATGGAATATCTCCTCCGCTACCTGCTGCCAGAAGGGCGTTATTTTCGGGCATTGCCACCATATATGAGCGTGCGTGGCCACCTGTCCACAGCCCCTCCAACACAGCGGGGTCTCTGAACTATCTATCCGGTGCATTTTCTGAGGAGTGTAATACCACCAACATAACAGCTTATAGTGGAGCTCCTGGATGCCTGAGGATCTGCTCACCCCTCCTGAGAAGGCCAGAACACGCGTTCTGCGTTTCACAGTAAGAGGGCCGCCCAGCTCCTTTTCTCAGAGTGCCATATAGGGCGGGTGAGAGGAGGCGTCCAGACGCGACAAGACACCGTACATGGAGGATATGCTCTTAGTGGGGGCTGAATCTACTGGGAAGAGCAGTTCCAATGGGTTCAGGTCCCTTTTGGATCTCAATGGCGAAGGGAGCTGCCCTACAAAGTGTGACAGCTGCCTATATCGCCATACATCCATGAAGGAGGGTCTGGGCGATCCACACAGGGAGGAGAGGGGTTTGATCCTCCCTCCCTGTATGACCTGGTGTAGCAATAGTTCAGAACCTTCCTGGATCCATGTGCGATGTCCCCCATCCATGAGCCCCGGCGGGAAGTACAAATGGCCCAATAGGGGCATCAGAGGAGAGTTGTACGGCCATTTATGTTTAGAATGGAGTGCATCCCACATGAATAGGGTCGTCTTCGTTAGGGGATGAGTATCTGGAGAGAACTGTCTATATTTCTGTGGGATCCAGCAGACCTTCTGCAGATTTGCGTGACTCATTGCCGCTTCCATTTGTACCCAAAGCTTCGTTCCCCCTGCATAATGCCAATCCAGGACTCTGGCTAGGGATACCACTCTATAATATCTCCTAAAGTCTGGTAGGGACACTCCCCTACTGATTTCGGTCTGGTTAGAATGTTGTAGGATATCCTTGCTCTTCTGTGCCTCCATATAAATCTAGATACCAGGGAACGTAACAAATTAAAATAAGAGGGTGGGACCCCCATGGGGAGCATCTGGAACAGAAATAGGAGTCTCAGCAACACATTCATCTTAATGGCATTCACTCTGCCCAGCCAGGAATGGTAGAGGGGGGACCATCGATTCAAGTCCGCACAAATAGCATTCAAAAGGGGCATGTAGTTATATTTGAACATATCCTGTAGTCTTAGCGTGTAGTTTATCCCGAGACATTTCAAGGAGCGCCTCTGCCAAGCGAACGGGAACGCTGATTTAAGGGCTACAACTTCCCTGGGGGGTACCGTTAAATTCAGGATAGTAGATTTTGAGATATTAATTTTGAAGTTGGATACCAAATTGTAATCTTTCAAGGCAGCTAAAAGATTTGGGAGGGAAATTTGGGGGTTCCTAATGTAAAATAAGGTGTCATCCGCATAAGCCGCATATTTATGTTCCCGTGGACCCACCTGCACACCCCTTATGTCTACACTATGCGTTATGGTGGATAAAAATGGTTCCCGGGAAATGGCAAATAAAAGGGGCGACAGCGGACACCCCTGTCTAGTACCATTTCCCAAGGAAAAGAGGGGACTGAGCACTCCGTTAACCCTCACCCT
Organism: Nanorana parkeri; assembly: GCF_000935625.1. Taxonomy (NCBI): domain Eukaryota; kingdom Metazoa; phylum Chordata; class Amphibia; order Anura; family Dicroglossidae; genus Nanorana; species Nanorana parkeri. The sequence goes on from NW_017307123.1 coordinate 489,628, forward strand.
GGCTGTAGGGTTTTGATATAAGGCAGCAATCCTGGTCATCATCCCAGGGCGCAACCCCATGGCACCCAGCGTCGCCAGCATGAAATCCCAAGCCACTCTGTCGAATGCTGTTGAATGTTGACAGTAAGAGTGTGGCCTGGGATATCCCGCGGACACAGGACACTACATGTAGGGTGCGCATCGAGTTGTCCCTAGCTTCCCTTCCCGGAATGAATCCGGTTTGATCCGGGGATACAAATTTAGGTAACAAAGGCTGTAAGCGGAGTGCCAGGGCCTTCGAGTACAGTTTGATATCCACATTCAATAATGAGATAGGTCTGTAACTGGGGCAGCAGGTAGGGTCCTTCCCCGGCTTGGGCAGGACTGTAATATGCGCTAGGGTCGTTTCCTGCCGTAGCTCCTCGCCCGAGGTGAGAGAGTTGGCATATCCAGTCAGGTGAGGTATCAGGATATCTTTGAAAGTGCGGTAATATGTGAGTGTGAACCCATCCGGGCCAGGAGCCTTGCCCATAGCCACCGTGTGTAATGCTTTCGTAAACTCCTCATCTGTAAAGTCTGTCTCTAATGCCTCCAGCTCTTCCTCTGGGAGTGTGGGGAGGTGGGCCTTACTTAAGTACTGATCTATAAGGGCTTTCCTTTGCTGCGGCCCAACGATAGGAGGCGTCTGAGTGTCAGCTACATTATATAGGTGTTAGGTTTGTGGTGTGGGCCTGAGATGACGAGGAGGACCTCCCTTGCAACCCCGTCTGATGACCACTGGGGTTGAGAACAGTAGGTTTCAGGCAGGGGAGGCACAAGTGCCGGATGCGGAACTGTAGGTTACAAGGTCTACTTGGTGACCTAGCAGAATAGCCGCCGTGCTTGAACGGTTAGGCAGAAGGGAGCGTGAGAGACTAGCCGGGTCAGTAGCGTGCAGGCAATAAGGTACAAAGGGGTTAACCTGAGAGGAATCCAGAGACAAGCCGGGTCGGTAACAAGTGAGCAGCAGAGTACAAGGATAAAGCCAGAGAGAGATCCAGGGACAAGCCGGGTCGGTAACAAGTGAGCAGCAGAGTACAAGGATAAAGCCAGAGAGAGGTCCAGGGACAAGCCGGGTCGGTAACAGGTAAGCAAAGGGAACAGGAACCACAATGGGAAAGGAACAGGAGCAAGGCAGGGCAAATGACCAGGGAACAGGAACAAGCACAGCACGAACATCCAGTGCTGGCTCAAGATCACCCAGCACTGAATGAGAATCCTGCAGCGCCTTATATAGGCCGAGGATAAGCTACTGCGCATGCGCCGGCGCGATTGCGTCACCGTGCCGCACCGACGCGATGACGTCATGCCGCACGGGGACGCAACCCACCGGGCCTTCTGCCGTCTGCGCCTGCGTGGCCGGGACGTGCTGCTGGATACCCTCTCCGCCTGTGTCCCCGCAGAGAGACACAACATCTCCCGCGAACAGGTACCCGACAATAGGGTACGATAGTACTCACTAAACACCCAAACTTCGGCTGGTGATTGAAAACCCTTTTCCCACACCTGATTGTTGTATTGCACAATTATTACCGAGGTAGTGACTACCGAGATTTATAATTTTTTCACAGTAGAATCAGGAACTTAGTAACTTCTTCACGTCCTATAGAGCACACATATTTCATTTATTTATATTTGTCGAGACCGAGCGCAACTCACTTGCGATATAATAAGTTCACTAAACACCTTGGCTATGTCTTGATAGAGGTGTAGCAGTTTATCCCCCTTAGTCTTAATTTTGGGAATGAACGTTGCCGATTGTTTAAGGCGCAGAGAGCGGGCCAACTGTCTCCCAGGTTTATTGCTCCACTCATAATTTCTCTGGCGCATCCACATACATTTTTGGGCTGTTTTGCGGTCTAGGAGTGTTTTCAGATCTTCCCTACATTTTTGGAGTGACTTTTGATGTGCCTGCTGTAAAGAATGTTTATGAAGGCATTCTAAGTATTTAATTTGTGTCAAAAGGGCCTGCATTTCCCGTTCCGTCTCCCGTTTTTTCCTGGATCCCAGTTCTATTAATTTACCTCTGATCACAGCCTTGTGCGCCTCCAAGACCACAGCTGGCGAAGTTCCATGTACAGAATTTTGTTGAAAATAGGTCTGTAAGTCTGCCGTGAGCTGTGCTCTGGAGACAGTGCAATTCAATAAATATTCATTTAATTTCGAATTGTTGGATCTAACTGGTAAGGATGGCCAGGCAAGGGAAGTCAGAACCGGGGAATGGTCCGACAATGTCCTCGGAGCTATTGAGGTTGATTTGACCAAGTGTAGGTGATGATGATCAACAAAGATCATGTCTATACGCGAGTAAATCTTATGTGTGGCGGAATAATGCGAGTAGTCTTTGCCCGACGGGTTGTCGAACCTCCATGTGTCTATTAGTTGCGCTTTGTGCAAGAATGATTTGAGACAGGATAGTTGACTATAGGAGAGTGCTGAGCGGCCTGACGATACGTCTAAGTGCGGTTCCAATGCCAGGTTGAAGTCCCCCCCTACCAGTAGAATCCCTGAGGCAAAGTCCAGGAGGCTGGTAAGCGTCCTGGTAAGAAAGCCAATTTGATTTTGGTTTGGGCAATATATACAAGCCAAAGTACATGAAGTGTTGCCTAGAGTTCCCTTTAGGAACATAAATCTCCCCCTATCATCAACTTTCATTTCAGACAGTACAAAAGGAGTACTCCTGCGCACACCGATGGCAACTCCTCTAGCCCTGTTGGAATCTGAGAGGCTATAATACCATGTGGGATAGCGGTAAGAGGACAGTCGCGTATTGGTACTATGTGAGAGGTGCGTCTCCTGGAGAAACACTATGTCGCTAGATAGTCTATGAAGTTCCTTTAAGACCTGGTGTCGTTATGTGGGGGTGTTCAGGCCTCTTACGTTATAAGAGGTCAAGTTTACTGTTGCCATGGTGAGTCAGGAGTACCCCCTGGGTACAGCACAATGTGAAATACAGCGATATTCCTACATCTAGCAGAAAAACATTCATAGGAAAGGTGATGGGAAGGGTTGGTAGGAGGGGGACATAGACATACAGGGAGACAAGAAGAACATTTAAATAACATTAATAACAATTCGGTAACAGCCGATGGAATAGCCGTTACTAACTCGTACCCGTTGAGCAGGTACGCAAATCCTGCCGTGCAGGTCCCATTCCCTATGGGAGTGAAGCCCCAGCACCCGCGTGCCTTCAGGGGGGGAGCATGGGAACACAGGGAGTCCAAACGGTGGAGTGTCCACTTTAGTGCACGTGGAGCAGGCCGTAGCCCACAGCCCGATATGCTGCGGACAGAAACCTTTGAGGCAACAAGCATCAATAGAAAATGTTAAACTTATGCCGTAAGAGATGAAACAGAAACAAAAAACCTCAAAAAAATAAATAAATGCAAAAACAAAAACTTGAAAGGCGATCCGAGACCCAGATTTGGGCAATATCTGAGGGAATGCACAGATAAATCGCTGAGCTGGCGCTCTAAATGACCACCACTGATCCAGTGGTGTTGTACTGTATATCAGGAAATAGTAAAGAAAAAACATGAGGGCACTGTGCCGTCTCACCCATGTCCCGCGGATGCCTCTGGTCTTCCCGAGCGCCATTTCTGGGGAGGCGTGCTCCAAGTTGCTGTCTGTCACATGAGGGGCCCGGTACTTCACAGACCCAGCCAGGTAACTCGGGTACCGAGATGTTGAGCTCAGAGCAGAAGGATTCCAGCTCCTCCGGGAAGCGCAAAGTAGCCGATCTGCCACCTTTCCGGGCGATCAGGCTAGCAGGAAAGCCCCATCTGTAGATGATCTTGTCTTTCCGCAGTTGGTCCAATAGAGGGCGGAGGGCTCGTCTGCGTTCTAGGGTTTCACGGGCCAGGTCTGGGTATATGTGAAGCTGAGCACCATCAAAGTCAATGGCCGACATCCCCCTCAGCTTGCGGGACACTTCTTCCTTATCCCCATAGTTGTGGAATCTGCATATGACATCCCGAGGGGCCGATTCAGCCAGATTACATGGGCGCAGTGCTCTGTGAGCCCTGTCAAATCATATGGGTGTAGCGACTGGTCTCCCCAGGATAGTGTTAAATATACCTTGCAGGGAGGCTATGAGATCCGCGTCGGCCGTAGCTTCTGGTAGGCCCCGAATTCGCAGGTTATTCCGCCGATTGCGGTTCTCCTGGTCCTCCACCTTGTAGAGAAGATTTTGGTGCCCCACGGCCATCCGCCTGTGAACTTCATGTAGGTCTCGAATAGCTCTGTCATGATCATCCAGCCGGGACTCCGTTTCCTCCACCCTGGTGAGGATATGTGAGAGATCTTCTCTCATGCTGGACAGGTCTTGCTTGAGCGAAGTCTCCAGGACCTGGAACATGTGAGCCAGGTCCGCCTTCGTTGGGAGGTCTCTCATGGCGTCCGGCACCTGCAGATCTGCCTGTAGCGTAGCCGGAGAAGAAGCTTCCAAATCGCTGGAGGAGCCCGGACAGCCCGGAGACTGTGGCGTGGCCGGGAGAGTAAGGGCCTCGGATCGATCTGTAGGCGCCTGCCGCGTGGTAGGCCTCGAGGGGGCCTGAGAAGATCTCGTGTCCGCGATTAAGTACCGCTTCAAGGTACTGGAGGCCACCTTTTTCGAGCCGGAGGAGCGTTGGCTTCTCCTTCCCATGTTTGAGGTCAGATGGATAATGGGTCAGATGAAAAGTTAGTCTTGTTACGGCAGTTTTTTGCGGGCTGAGGTGGGAGCTCTGCTTAAGTGCGACCGTCCAGCGCCATGCGTAAGCCACGCCCCCGGGTTTGCATTGTATTTTTTTTTTCCAAAATATTTTTTATTTGTGTCACAGAAATATAATGTCACAACAATTTTCACAAGATATAATAAACTACACATTTTCTAAATTTTCTGAACCATGTACTAAGTGATGTTTAGGATACACGAAACCAAGAATATTGGAACAATCAAATAAATCAGGAACAGATATACCTCCCTTTGACCGGAGACATTCACTCCTAAAGTGTCTAACCACCTGACATTCCTTTGGATAATAGATGCTAGCTCTCAACACTTCTTTGTTTACCATGTATTCCAAGCCATTACCCCAGTTGATATTATTCCGTTTTAATCAGATCCGGTACCCCCGGTTTTATCTGCCGTCATACATATCTTAACAACTTTTTCTACAACCTTTTTCAGCATATGTTCACCAGCCTCTTTTACTCCTCCTCTCCAATCCGACCATAGTCCTCTCCGATAGCCCCTCCGTCCTCAATAGCTCATGTATCCTGATATCAAACAGTCCCATACCACATGAATTTGAATTTTGTCCCTGTGTCACTCGCTAGTATTGTATTTTTTTTTTAATTAGTTGCGCTTTGTGCAAGAATGATTTGAGACAGGATAGTTGACTATAGGAGAGTGCTGAGCGGCCTGACGATACGTCTAAGTGCGGTTCCAATGCCAGGTTGAAGTCCCCCCCTACCAGTAGAATCCCTGAGGCAAAGTCCAGGAGGCTGGTAAGCGTCCTGGTAAGAAAGCCAATTTGATTTTGGTTTGGGCAATATATACAAGCCAAAGTACAAGAAGTGTTGCCTAGAGTTCCCTTTAGGAACATAAATCTCCCCCTATCATCAACTTTCATTTCAGACAGTACAAAAGGAGTACTCCTGCGCACACCGATGGCAACTCCTCTAGCCCTGTTGGAATCTGAGAGGCTATAATACCATGTGGGATAGCGGTAAGAGGACAGTCGCGTATTGGTACTATGTGAGAGGTGCGTCTCCTGGAGAAACACTATGTCGCTAGATAGTCTATGAAGTTCCTTTAAGACCTGGTGTCGTTATGTGGGGGTGTTCAGGCCTCTTACGTTATAAGAGGTCAAGTTTACTGTTGCCATGGTGAGTCAGGAGTACCCCCTGGGTACAGCACAATGTGAAATACAGCGATATTCCTACATCTAGCAGAAAAACATTCATAGGAAAGGTGATGGGAAGGGTTGGTAGGAGGGGGACATAGACATACAGGGAGACAAGAAGAACATTTAAATAACATTAATAACAATTCGGTAACAGCCGATGGAATAGCCGTTACTAACTCGTACCCGTTGAGCAGGTACGCAAATCCTGCCGTGCAGGTCCCATTCCCTATGGGAGTGAAGCCCCAGCACCCGCGTGCCTTCAGGGGGGGAGCATGGGAACACAGGGAGTCCAAACGGTGGAGTGTCCACTTTAGTGCACGTGGAGCAGGCCGTAGCCCACAGCCCGATATGCTGCGGACAGAAACCTTTGAGGCAACAAGCATCAATAGAAAATGTTAAACTTATGCCGTAAGAGATGAAACAGAAACAAAAAACCTCAAAAAAATAAATAAATGCAAAAACAAAAACTTGAAAGGCGATCCGAGACCCAGATTTGGGCAATATCTGAGGGAATGCACAGATAAATCGCTGAGCTGGCGCTCTAAATGACCACCACTGATCCAGTGGTGTTGTACTGTATATCAGGAAATAGTAAAGAAAAAACATGAGGGCACTGTGCCGTCTCACCCATGTCCCGCGGATGCCTCTGGTCTTCCCGAGCGCCTTTTCTTGGGAGGTGTGCTCCAAGTTGCTGTCTGTCACATGAGGGGCCCGGTACTTCACAGACCCAGCCAGGTAACTCGGGTACCGAGATGTTGAGCTCAGAGCAGAAGGATTCCAGCTCCTCCGGGAAGCGCAAAGTAGCCGATCTGCCACCTTTCCGGGCGATCAGGCTAGCAGGAAAGCCCCATCTGTAGATGATCTTGTCTTTCCGCAGTTGGTCCAATAGAGGGCGGAGGGCTCGTCTGCGTTCTAGGGTTTCACGGGCCAGGTCTGGGTATATGTGAAGCTGAGCACCATCAAAGTCAATGGCCGACATCCCCCTCAGCTTGCGGGACACTTCTTCCTTATCCCCATAGTTGTGGAATCTGCATATGACATCCCGAGGGGCCGATTCAGCCAGATTACATGGGCGCAGTGCTCTGTGAGCCCTGTCAAATCATATGGGTGTAGCGACTGGTCTCCCCAGGATAGTGTTAAATATACCTTGCAGGGAGGCTATGAGATCCGCGTCGGCCGTAGCTTCTGGTAGGCCCCGAATTCGCAGGTTATTCCGCCGATTGCGGTTCTCCTGGTCCTCCACCTTGTAGAGAAGATTTTGGTGCCCCACGGCCATCCGCCTGTGAACTTCATGTAGGTCTCGAATAGCTCTGTCATGATCATCCAGCCGGGACTCCGTTTCCTCCACCCTGGTGAGGATATGTGAGAGATCTGCTCTCATGCTGGACAGGTCTTGCTTGAGCGAAGTCTCCAGGACCTGGAACATGTGAGCCAGGTCCGCCTTCGTTGGAAGATCTCTCATGGCGTCCGGCACCTGCAGATCTGCCTGTAGCGTAGCCGGAGAAGAAGCTTCCAAATCGCTGGAGGAGCCCGGACAGCCCGGAGACTGTGGCGTGGCCGGGAGAGTAAGGGCCTCGGATCGATCTGTAGGCGCCTGCCGCGTGGTAGGCCTCGAGGGGGCCTGAGAAGATCTCGTGTCCGCGATTAAGTACCGCTTCAAGGTACTGGAGGCCACCTTTTTCGAGCCGGAGGAGCGTTGGCTTCTCCTTCCCATGTTTGAGGTCAGATGGATAATGGGTCAGATGAAAAGTTAGTCTTGTTACGGCAGTTTTTTGCGGGCTGAGGTGGGAGCTCTGCTTAAGTGCGACCGTCCAGCGCCATGCGTAAGCCACGCCCCCGGGTTTGCATTGTATTTTTTTTTTCCAAAATATTTTTTATTTGTGTCACAGAAATATAATGTCACAACAATTTTCACAAGATATAATAAACTACACATTTTCTAAATTTTCTGAACCATGTACTAAGTGATGTTTAGGATACACGAAACCAAGAATATTGGAACAATCAAATAAATCAGGAACAGATATACCTCCCTTTGACCGGAGACATTCACTCCTAAAGTGTCTAACCACCTGACATTCCTTTGGATAATAGATGCTAGCTCTCAACACTTCTTTGTTTACCATGTATTCCAAGCCATTACCCCAGACGGGTCAAAGATTTGTGCCATGGTAGATATTCCCTTGGATTGCCATGCTTTGAACTCAATGTGACTATATCCAGGTACAAATTGGGGATTTCCCCTCAAGGGGAGATATTGGGATATATAGGGGTGGGAGTTAAGTTGCAGTCTGGAAACCCTCCAAGCCACCACTGTGTCCCTGATTATAATGCTATGTTTTAATGAAGCAGGTAATCTTGAAGTTCTAGTATGGAGGAGTGCTGTGAGGGACCATGGAGTGGCAAATGCTTGTTCTAGGGACAGGTTGGAGTACTGAGACAGGCCGTTTATCCAGTCGAAGGAGTGTCGGAGCAGGCATGACAGGTTTTATGCTCTTATATTTGGGATGCCCATTCCCCCTTCCTGCTTAGGGCGCCATAATTGACGAAAAGATATACGAGGTCGTTTAGACAACCAGAGGAATTTTATGTACGCTGACTCCAATAACTTGACATCCTTGTGTTTCAACAGTATAGGTATGGTCTGTAATGGATAGAGTAATTTCGGGAAACTAACCATTTTTATCAGGGGGCCTCTACCAAACAGCGAAACGGGGAGTGACGCCCATTTCTTCAGTTCTAGTATTATCCTATTTATCAGGGGTGTATAGTTAAGATGGTATATGCTCGACGGGTGTTTTCCTATTTGAATCCCCAAATATGTAATATGGTCTTTGGCTAGGCGGAATCCTGCTCTTTGATTCTCTGGCAAAGTGGAGCGATTCAGAAGTAATAATTTGCTTTTTTCTATGTTAATTTTGAAGCCCGATAATTTACCGAACTGCTGCAGGTAGGATTGGTAAATCGGGATATCGTGTACCACATCCGATGTGAAGAGGAGAAGGTCATCCGCAAATAGGGCTGTCCTCAACTCTTGGTTCCCTACCCGCATTCCATGTAATTTGTCCGCTTGCAGGAGCCAACGGGACAAGGGTTCCATTGCCAGATTAAAGAGCAGGGGCGATAGTGGGCAACCTTGGCGCGTGCCTTTGTGTAAGGGTATTGAGGTTGTAAGGAAGCCCGTAGTATGCACCCTAGCCATCGGGGAGCGGTACATTGCACCAAGGAGAGAGATGAATGGACCTCGAAAGCCTAACCGGTCCAATACTGCAAATAACCACGGGTGCTGTACATTATCAAAGGCTTTTTTGGCGTCAATTGTAATTATAGCATTACCCGGTGAAGGATATAATGTTGCATGTTCAAGGGCCGTCAGTACTTTCCGTATGTTTGCTACTGCTGCTCTCCCCTTAGTGAAACCCACCTGAGTAGGATGTATGATACTGGGCATTATTCCTGATAGGCGATCCGCCAGGATTTTGGATAGGATCTTCGCATCTATATTGATCAATGATATAGGTCTATACGATCCTGGTTGTGTGGGGTCTTTACCCGGTTTAGGCAGCACTTTAATATAGGCCTCTTTCCCCGTAGGTAGATAGCTGCCTTCTTCCCACACTCGGGCATACACCTCGCCCAAAGTTGGAAGAATTTCTGGTTGCATATGTTTAAAAAATTCGGCCGTGTAACCATCTGGCCCTGGTGCTTTCCCATTCGCTAATTTAGAGATTGTAGATGCTATCTCCTCTTGGGTTATTATGGCATTTAGTGTATCTCTGTCTTAGTCATCCAATTTAGGCATATTAATAGTGTCCAGAAATTCTCGCACCTCTGGCGCCAAAATTTGGTCATCCTTGTATAAGGAGCTATAATAATCCCCCAATATTGCGTTGATTCGATTTGGGTCCGTCACTTTAGTATTACCCACATCCACTAGGGAATGAATTTGGGACATAGGTCTATTTCCCCTTGCTAAATTTGCTAACAACTTTCCGCATTTATTGCCGTATTTATGGAATTGTAAATCCCACATAGTCTTGGAGTATAGCTCGTGTTTCTCCAATCTGGTCTCATATTCCCCCTTCGCCTGGACCCATTTATTTCGCAAAAGAGGAGAGGGGTGGTCCTTAAACATAGAGTAAGCCTGTCTCAGTACTCCGCTGGCTTTACTAAACTCCCTGGCAGCATTTCTGGATCTGCCATGAACATAGGATATGATTCTCCCCCTTAAGAAGGCTTTGCCAGCTTCCCAGTATGATATAGGGGAGGTGACTGATCCCTGGTTGGACGCTGCATATTCCCTCCACCCCTCCAGGAGGAATTGTTGAAATTAACTATCTTTAAGCAAATGGGAGGGGAACCTCCAAATCCTAGCATCCCCCTGGGCAGAGTAGACTGAATCACTATTTCTATAGGTGCATGGTCAGAGATAATGATATCATTTATCTTGGGTTTAGTCACTTTAGGCAATAGGGACGCAGAGCAAAACAAGTAATCGATTCGGGACAGGGAATTATGTACATGTGAACAGTGGGTGTATTCTCTCCCTTCAGGGTAAATTAATCTCCATGCGTCTTTCAGGGATAGCGCTTCCTGAAGCCTTGCTAGAGCCGATGGGGGTGCTGGAGGCCTGGACATCCCCATGCGTTTTTCTGAGTGTCTATCCTCTAGGTCAGACACCACAGAGTTCATATCACCTCCTACTATGATATTTACTGAGCCCGCTCGGGCTATGGAGGAAGTGATGTCCTGGAAGAAGGCCTTCGTTGGTGAATTTGGGGCATATATATTGTATATTACATATTCTGCGTCGTATATCTTGAAGTGAACTTTACATTGACGCCCTTCTTCATCGTGGGTTGAGTGAACAATTTGGAGAGGCAATGATTTCTTAAATAAGATAACTACTCCTGCCTTTCTGCCTGCAGATGGGGAACCAAAAATATCACCCACCCAATATTTCCTTAGGCGAGTCATATCTGCCCTTGATAGATGTGTCTCCTGTAATAATGCAATATCAGTCTTCAATTTGGCTAGATGGCGTAATACTCTGGAGCGTTTTTGGGGAGAGCGAAGGCCTTTCACATTCCAGGACACCACTTTAAATTACAATAATACCATCATCTAATGGCTTGACAAGTGCTAAAATACCAATTGCACATTTACAATACCCACAATTACTTCAGGTACGGTGAACTACCTTGAAGAGAGGGCGGAAAGGCTATCGGAGGAGGACAGGGCGGCTGATGAAAATGAGGAGGTGTTGCTGAAATGTCGGCTGGCTGCTGAGAAACATAACAAACAGTTAAACATTAAACACTTATCGTCCATAACTTTTAGAGACAGCAAGCTGTCAAGCAAGTATATACATATTGTAGCATTTGACTTCCTTTTTTCCCACCTGCACTTACACATAACTCCCATTTCGTGCTATCAGGACCATAATAGTTACAGTAATTAGTATTACACAAGTCAGCGTGTATCTAACTGATTACCTAGAGTAATATCTGTGGTATTAGGTCAGTTATAGGCTATATGGTACATCTTCTGCGTTTACTGTTATCATTTAGAGTCAATTAAATGTTACTACAGGCCAATGGCTATGAATGAAGAGAGTCGATAACATTAAAATAGCAGCAGATAAAAAAATAAAAATTGAAAAGGAAGAAAAAATAGAAAAAAAATAGAAATAAAAATGGAACAAAACCAATTAGGTAAGTTCTGTGACCAGTTCAGACGTAGGGAGAACCAACTTGGACTGGATTTTGATTGGGTCATCTGGAGCATCTCTGGGAGACCTCTTTAGAAGGGGCCCCACTAAATTCTTCCGGATCCCTCATGAGGAGATATATCCACTCCACCAGGACACAACTTGCTGGTCTTGTTGTCGGTCATTTTATCGTCCCCTGTTCAGTTTTCTTCTTCCCTTTTCTTTGCCATCGGGCATCCGCTATCTCAGGACGCTGCATTCCATTTCAAGCCTGAATATCCTCACAATTCTCGCGGTCAGGCGCTGGATGGGGTTTTAGTGGTGATGGTGGCGACAGTCTCATCCTCTTCCCGCTGGTTTGAGACCGCAGATCTCGATCCGGGGGAGACATCGCCTCCATATAAGCATGGGCATCCGAGGGATTATTGAATATCTTCTTCTCCCCTTCTGAAGCTTGTACGTGGAGAGTGGCTGGATATGCCAAGGAGAAACGAATGTTTCGGTGATAGAGCGCCTTGCATATCTCCGCGAATGCTTTGCGGCGGCGACTCTGCCGAATAATCTGCAAAGAGTAATATTTTGTGGCCTTCCACCATTAGAGAGGATGCGTTGCGGTAGGCCTTGAGAAGCATGCTTTTGTCCCCATAGTTGAGATACTTTACAATCACCGTGTGTGGGCGGCTCGTCTCCTGTGTCTGCGTTCCCATTCTATGGGCCCTTTCCACTACACAAGTGGCGGGAAGGCCTAAGAGAGCTGGAATAGTGTGGGAGCAGAGTTCTGGCAAGGCCGCGGCTTGGTATGTTTCCGGTAAGCCCACAATTCTGAGATTGTTCCGCCTGGAACGGTTCTCCAAGTCATCTAATTTCTCCATCAGCATGTGTTGTTTTTTTGCACCATCTCTTATGTTTGTGTGGGCCTTCGCTAATTCATCCTCCAGCAAGGAGATTCTATTCTCCGCTTCACTTATACGTTGCGATTGCGCTAGGAGGTCATGGCGGAGAGATCGTATGCCCTTGAAGACTGCCGAGTCTACCGCCTCCTGTATGGTCGGTTTGAGCAGTTTTGCCACTGCTTTCGCTATGGATGTCGGGTCTGCCGATCTTACTGTCGGTCTGTCATCATCTGATTCCATCGATTCGGATGGTGAGGGTGGGTTCGGCGTGCGAGGGCCCAGGTCTGGGGATGCGGCCTTCCCGTCCGTCCGCGAGCCTGTGCGTGTCCGCGTTTGGCTCCGGGCCACAAATTTATCCATTCGGTTCTTGCTGATTGTGGTGGAGGTGTATAATCGGTAAGTTCTATACTGACTGTGAGGTTTTGTATGCTGGTCTGGTCAATAATAGCCGGAGCTCGCTACATGTGCAACCGCTTCGGTGGGCGCCGGGACCGGAAGTTGTTTGCATTGTATTTTAATGAAGGTAATGAGAGAAACACAATCCACAGTCTTAAGTCTTGCTATAAGGACAGATCACGATGAAAGTGCTCAGACAAACCTTGCTTCGGCCATGTTGCCTAGTGAAACAAAACATTTAAATTATAAAATATAATAATATTCTGTTTATGACACACACACACACGTAAGGTAGCCTTACATAGAAAGTAATTTAGACAAAATGTAAATTTACAAGGACATTGGAAGGACATTGGTTTTGCTCAAATAAATGCCATTGTTTACATAATATAATCCACATTTCAGGCCAGAAAATTACTTTAAACCCCCAAACATTATATATTTTTTGACAACCAAGACCCTGTAGAATAAAATGGTGGCAGTGGCACATGTTTATGTTGCATGACATTAGCGCAACTTATTATCAAACCCCCCAATTTAGTGAAAAATGCACTTAAGTTACTTTAATTACTTTATTTAATTACTTTATTTACTGCCCCAAAACACTATATAAAACCCTTTTGTTAAAAAAAATATAAAAGATTAGGTTACAATGAGTAAATAGATACCCAATATGACCAGGTTAAAATTGTGTGCGTCCGTGAAACTGCGACACAATTCAGTACAAAAAGTCTGTACACTTTAAAAGTCCCCACAGAATATCAGTTTAGAGATACGCATAAATATTGGCCCTATAATTATTGCTCCCACTCTGGCTTGTGTGGTGATACCCAACATGTGTAGTGCAATTGTCTGTTTATGTGATGGTGCATGTGCTCGCGGAGGCGGGGACTTGTTATTATTTTCATTATTTTTACATTTATTTTATTTAAGATTATTTTTAAAACTGTTTTTTTTATCTTTACTTTAATTGCTATCACATTGGCGGGCTTACAAGCCCCCGATGTGATAGGATATTGGTGGTAACAGGTACTTTTTAAGGTGATACTGGGGATCCAAAAGACCCCTAGTATCACATTTCCAATCTAAATAAGCTATTGAAGTGCAGATTGCACATCAATAGCTTATTGCTTGGCTTCAGGAGCCCAGCAATGACAGTTCGGGGACCGGAGGTGAGGCAATACACATCGCTCCCAGTCCCATAGAACAGAGAGAAGATTGGTGAATGGACATGCACGGCTCTCCTCCCCAGCTTCCCATCGACACCTGAGATGTTGGTCCCGGGCCCGTAGGCGGGGCAGCAGAGCCCAGGAAATACAGCGAGGGTGTCGGGCGGGGGCGGCCACTTTACTGGATCATAGACGCTTTCTGGTGACAGCTGAGTCGCTAAAATCGCTTTTACTGTAAAAGCCGAATGCCGGTTCTGCAAATATAAACAGAGTCCATGTGGAGTCTGTTTAACTCCTTGAGGACTCATGAGGGAATTATCCTTTCATGGGCCATGAAGGGGTTAAACAGTGGTGAAATAAAGCTAGTCATGGTGTGAGTGTTTTTACAGTTATTTTTTGGTGCATGCGTAATATGGGGTACTAATGTATGCTTATTATCATTTTCCTAGATGGAAAATATCTTAAGGGCCTCCTTATTAGAAAGGGGGCTTCCAGATTCCAACAAGCCCCCCTGCACAGGCTCTGACATTCTACACACATTGTTGTAGCTTTCTATGCATTGTTTTGGGAAAAGTTTGTGTAAACATATCACACCCAAGCTGGTCAACAATAGCCTGACCTTTTGGCATAGCTGGCCCTGAATGGCATTCATGGTATTTGCTGCCATCTAAAGTTGGAAAAAAAGATACACATTTCATCAGAATCTGATACAAGTTTAAGGGTAGTGCCCACAGGTGTGTTGGAAAAATAAAAGGCTACAGTACTCTTGAATAGGGGAGACATGGACCAGTGGACTTCAATTGGAGGACACACTTGACCAGGTAACCAGAAGAACAACACTAAAGCCATGACAAGAAGCCATTTTCCTGAGAATGTGTGGTAGCCCAGAAGGTTCAATAAGCAATTTGTTAACCAGAAACAACTGAAGCTACCTGACCTTTAGTGTATTCCTATTGCATTGAAACCATTGCATGTGTATGTATGCATCATTGTAGCAGTCTGTATGATTTGTATTGTTTTACCTGTAACAAGCAGTTTGTGTATGTAGCATTTGTTGTATAGTAAAAGCACATACATACTACTACTGAGTCATTTGGTTTTACTACAATGGATAAACAGCAAATTTAGATATTATAGTACTGTAGTTATTTCTTTTTTCTTGAGGTGCTGCTTAAAGCTGGAGGGGAAGGGAGAAAGCAAATGGCCCAGGCTATTGGTTCAGTATCAGACCCAACAAAAACCCAGGGGGTAATTGGTTATGCGTAGAGCAGTCAAGAGATAAGCGGTTACTATCCTGTTCATCTACTACAAAAAGGAAATATCTTTCAAGAGAAGATCATGGTGTGTCATACCAAAGCAGAGCAGAAAAGCAGGATTCCTGTGCACAAGAAAGGAAAGGACACTGTGAAACCCCCTTTAAAATAAGGCCCCCCTCTGATATGTGCCTTCTAGGAAAATAGGAATATGGTACATTAGTTGCCCTTAATACTAATGCACCCAAAAATAACAGTAAAAAGCACCTACACTATGACTTTTTTTAATTGGAAAAAAATACACAATTTCCCCTGATGTAAAGCCATTTTTAATCCTGTTGTACAGCAATGTAGACTCTTGCCAATCACGATGATTCACTACAGCTGTGACCTGCTGTCTGGCAAGAACCGTGAAAGGCTTGGTTTGGGTTGAACTCAGAGTTGACCTGAACTCAAAGCACAACACCATTGGCCACTGGACATCCTAATTATATTATATTATTGGTGGCAGATGTCCCCTGAGATAAAACTATCTATGAAAGTTTCACATGCAAACACCATATTTAACTTTTATTTACAGTTTGCAGAGTAATGCCTACTAGATGAGATTCTAGAAACATTTAACAGTGTCAAGAGTGTAAAGGTTAATCTGAAGACATATGAGAGATGTAGTTAATATTTGTGTGACCGTAAGTTGTATTACTAAGGTCTTGTAAATCAGAAAGCCTCTCTCTATTTATGTGGTATGTATAGATTATGGCATCACTTTGATGATGGCTAATTGCAAAACCTATAGACTTTCCAGAAGCTGTATTTCAATGCTGTAATGAGTCTGCAGCAATTAAAGGGTTTAATTATGCAGCATGTACCTGTTCACCAAAATTCACTTGGGTAAATTACTTCTCATTTAAGAGTGAGTTTGAAAAGCTTCACAGTGGTAACTGCTATATATTTTAAAGCCTAACTCCGGACATATTTATTTTTTTGCTTTTGGAAAAGTAGGGAAGAGTTAAGCCCTGGTTAACTTGTTAACACTGTGAAGCTTTTAGATGCCTTGCTTTGAGAACACAATATACAGAGGTAGAGGTACTCTTAGTAACTCATACACACAACCACACACATATAATTCAACCTCAACAACTATGTTGCTATTTAAGAAACTTGATTTAATGATTGGTCTCCTCTTTTTACTCACCAGAAAAGACATCCACAATCTCCCTTTGCATAGGGCAACTATTGAGGGGTAAAGCTCAAATGGGGAAAAAAAAGTAGTCCAAGCAGCAGAATTCTTTAAAATCTGACTTGCAGTCAGTTTTATTAAAAGGTTGCAAGATGCAAAATAAAACAAAAAATAAACCCTTGTCATCCAGACACTAACTAAACAGATGGTACTCCTCTCTTACAGGTTGTGGGCTTTGACCCACCTGGGAAATCAATTACAGGTCAGAGACAAAACCCTATCCAGATCACACAGACCCAAAGTCATCCTGAAAACCAGGTCTGGACTCAAGCTTGGTTTCTCAGACATGAAAGAAACCAAGAGGAAATATATCACCCTTCAATGATTTCCCCTTTCATTATGTCACACTATGTATTAAAAAGCATGTGCATAGTTACATAGTTACATAGATAGTCAGGTTGAAAAAAGACACAAGTCCATCGAGTTCAACCTATAGTACCAAAAACATAATACGAGGATTGTCATGGTGTGGACTGTTGGGCTATTGGTCATCATGACTGATGCTGGATTTACATAGCTGGATAACATATGTGACGTTAAATTTCGATCATGGGATTTTTTTTGGGAGGAATATTTTCTCTAACAGAGACATTTGTGCATGGTGTCTTTGTTGTTATGTATAATTTTTTTTTGTGAATGAGTAACAAGGGGTACTCTTTCAATTAGAGGGGGCAGATATATGGGGCCCACTTATTCTAAAGAAGGCTTCAAGATTCTGATAAGTTCCCCACACAGACCTCGGTATCCACTGGGACAGAGATTTAGGGGGGTTCTTGTCCACATTAACATGGGTACAAAGTGCCTTGCCAGAAGTATTGCCTTTACTCACTCCCCTTGCAAGATACCCTTCTGATGTTGAGAGCACGAGGCCTGGTATGGTTCAATAGGGGGGTATAAGGGTACATGCTTGCTGCCCCCTCCTGATCATCTAGGCTGCATTACTGGATAAGTGTCTTGCATTGATCCTAAACTGGACCCCATGTCTTTTGTTTTTTGGCTGGGTCTTCCTCATCCATACAAGACCCTTATCTATGTTTTGACAGAGTATGTTGATGGGGACAAGGGCCTCATCCCCTCATCCCCGACCCATTGTATGTGGGGATCTGGGGGGGCTTATCAGAATCTGAAAGCCCCCTTTAAATTAAAGAGGCCCTCATATATCTGGGGAATACTCCGCCACTTGCTGAATGTCAACAAATCAGCCTGGATCCTAGGTAATTTTAATAAGCAAATATAGTTATATTTGGTCAATGATGTCACCCAGAATCCCTGGCTGGGCATTCATCAGCCCACTGGGATACTGAAGTAGTGGCAGTAGAAAATTGTTGTGCCGTGGGTTGTTGTGTGGGTAACTGTTTGTGTAAAACATTTTATTCAGTTAAATCCCATGCTTAGAAAATCCTCACCTCAGTTGCTTTGCTAATTTATCAGCAATAATCTAAATATAATAAATCAAGTACTCTGCACTTTAAATATTTAAATATGCAATATATTCAAAGAACAAAAATAAAATGTGATATATCTATCTAATCCACTTAAATCCACGGTGCTTACTGATGTTATCACACAGACCAGGAAGTACACAAGTTGAACAAGAGATCAGGAGATAGACAGAACAGAGGTGTACATTAACACAAGATTATATGTGCTTGTGAAGCACAGGCACTTGTAAATAGTTTTATGGTTCTTATTGTGATTACAATAGATATCAGTTTTACATTAAAAAAGTCTATGTATTTGCCTTTTTTAACCTTCTTTTGAACATAAAACACTGAGAAACCCTTGAAAAGAAAGGAGGGGGAAAGGTTTCAGCACAGCGGAATATTATATAAAGCCTATTTTGACTATACTTATTATTATTATTAAATTAGTTAACACCCCATGGTGAGTGCATACTCCAAAGGGGAGCACATTCAGTGTGTTGTTGCACGATTGGGCGCATACGTATTTCTTGTGAGCACCATTGGGGATTGATGATGTGCACAACATTGATCTAACTACATGATTTTTATGTGTATTTTTATAAATGGGATAAATATATGGACTTTTGTTTTGTTCTTTGATGTATTATTTATCTGACTAATTTTAGAGCAAGAAAATATGTTCATAAAATGTATGGTTTGTAAGTGGATATCACTTACAAGGATTGTACAGTGTTTTAATACATATTTTCTTTCATTTTTGAATAGGTGCAGTTTGGGAGAAAAAAACATTTTATTTCTTCAGGTGAATATGAAATGCTAACTATGTTTATTTTATAGTTATTTTTACCCAGGTAAAGTGGATATGTAAATATATTCAAATCACTATAAGAATATACCAATAAACACCCCTAGATCTGAGGATTCATAGACAAAAGAAGTAGTTCAATCAGCAATATACATTTGTTTGGTTACATATTTACAAATAACACACAAAACACTATTTACAAGACAATGTACATTGTAGGTATGGTGGTTGTGACAGACTGAACCGTCACTGGTGCTGTTGGAGGAGCCTGGGGGCTAGCCTCCTTCCTACTGACTATGGACCCAGAACTATGGAGAACTATCCCATCACATGTGTCTCCTCTCTCCCTATTCATCCATTAAGGCATCGGGGAGGGGATGTCTGTTTGCATGCTGTTCATGTTTGATTGTGTTATGTGTTTAGACTTCTTGAACTGTATATATACTGAGCTGGTCTTCAATAAAGCAGATCCCTGTTGGAACTTACATACAGCCTGCCTGGTGTTTGTTCTGAGCTATCACAACTGGATTCGAACGGCACATAGCTGTAGTTCGAATCCCGGATTATCGGACGATTGAAGAATCAGACGTTGTGGTCTGACATCTGATCCAATAGTAGCAGAGGAGTGCCATGAGAGTTGAACCGAGTGAGCAGGGGCTCGTTACAGTGGTGTTTTACCTCTCAGCTTCACACCTGTTCATACTGCATGAACCTTTGTGTCCCAGGCAAAAAGTCATCTTTGAGCCTGATTAAGTGGACCCTGAATGGCCCAGAAAGCGCTTGCAACCAAGAGACAGCAGACGACAATAAATAAAACATTTAATGCAATAATTAATTTGGTGTGCTGGTGACGTTCTTCAAATATCTGCATGTGGCAGGGCCATCCACAGTCATTTTGAGCACATATCTGTATATCTATATGGGAATCCCGGTAAGGAGTGCAGCAAGTATCTTTCTTTTTGTTCCAGGTAAAAGAGAGCACATGGCTTGGTAACAATACCTTATATATTCTTTCTGTACAGTGGCTACCAAATGGACAATGGTCACAACCTGACTGGGGGATTCATATTAGGTTGCCGTTTACTCCCCATATGAGGTGTGATCAGGGCCGGACTGGGACTAAAAATAGGCCCGGGCATTTTAGACTGAGCAGCCCAATCACGTGACCACTGACAGGCCCCACCCCTCACAACAGGGGGCGGAGCCAAACACAGAAACGCAATCGAGGGGCAAGGCCGGCCACTAGTAAGTACCGGAGGGCTACAGCTGGCACACAAGCCTTGCAACAACCAATACACAACAATATAGGAAGCTTGCTATAGAGAATATCTGTAAAAAAATAAGTCAAGGCAACGGGACTTGCTGTATTTTACTTGAAGAAGTTTTACTGGTCATCCAACCAGCTTTCTCAATTCAGAAATTTCTGAATTGAGAAAGCTGGTTGGTTGGCCAGTGAAACGTCTTCAAGAAAAATACAGAAAGTCCAGTTTTTACAGCTACACCATGACCTGGATGAATGAGAACCTTCAAAGAAATATTGCTATAGAGAATTGGATCTCACTGGTCCCCCAACCCCTCTGGCATTCTCTGCACTAAAGTAGCTAACACTCCAATTTCCCCCCACAGTCACACACTATTATTATACATTTATATAGCTCTGACATATTCCACAGTGCTGTACAGAGAAGTCACATCATTCTCTGTACAGAGGAGCTTACACTCTAATGCAGAATAATACCATCAGATATAGAGGACTAAAATCACTGCAAAACATTATACAGCAATGCAGAATAATAGTATATGAATTTGGTACATACTTTGTGCTTCCGCTCTGCTCCGGGGTACCAGCGTGAAGTCTCGGGCAAAGGGTCTCAGGAGGCAAAGATGGGCAGCCGCTGGAAGCCCTGTAAGAAGGCACCACGGGGTTCCCCAGAAGGCTGCAGCGTGGGACCTAACACAGCTGAATCAACGCAGAAGTCAGTGGTGCAATGCAGAGTACAGAGGACAGCAGTGTGACACAGAGGGCAGCGGTGTGAGTTCTAGTGTAGAGGTCAGCGGTGTGACGCAGAGGTCAGCAGTGTGCAGGATCTGTGGTGGGCTCTGCCCACCATAGACCTCGCAGAGCTCCCCACAGATCCTGCAAAGCCCCCTTGAGACCCAGCAAAGCCCCACAGATCCTGCAGACCCCCCCTGAGACCCTGCAGGATCTCAGGGGGGCTCTGCAGGATCTGTGGTGGGCTTTGCAGACTGCAGAGCCCCCTCGGATCCTGCAGAGCCCACCAAAGGGTATTGCACAGCACACCTGAGACTCTTTGGTGGGCTGTGCAGAATCTATGCTGGGCTCTGCCAGCACAGTCCTCTTACCTTGCACAGCCTGACCTCTTTGGAACATGGCTTCCTTGTCATCTTCGCTGCCTGACTGGAGCTTCGGCGACGCCTCCCGCCTCCTCCGTCAGTGTCTCTGCCCCGCCGCCTCTTCGACACTGATGGAGACACTGCCCCGCCGCGGTCTCGGGGGCCACTCAACAAGTGTTTTTCTCTCATGGGGCCGCTTGCCACATTTCATACTTTAAAATAAAATGTAACTATATCCAGTTTAAGTACTACAGACACTAATACACACACACACACACACACAATACAGCCCCATTCATATCTGTAGGTTTAGGTGCGATTAGGGATTCCTGCATCAGAAACTTGCGTTTTTGGCTGCAGCAGGAATCCCTAATCTGGCGTTTACAAGTGGCAGCTGTCACCTAGGGGAGATGCCCGGAAATTGGCCTTGCCGGCTGCCAATGTAACGAAAACTATTCGCACTGACCGCCAATGTAACGAAAGTGTTCACAATGACCGCCAATGTAACAAACGCATACACCATACACATGCTTAAACTTACCTTGTGCTTGCAGTCTTCAGGCATCTTTTCTTTTTCTTAGCAGGATGGGGGGGGGCAACATTGATTTGCATATGAATGAGCTGCGGTTTTTACATATGAACGGGTTGCGGCTTATTGATATGCAAATTACCGCTGCCCATTCATATGCAAATATCTCGGCCGGGACAGGAACAGCAACAGAGAGAGATGGGTGAGGAGGTGTTTTCTGGCCTCCCCTACCAGCAAGTGCCCGGTTTGCCCTATGGCCAGTCTGGCCCTGGGTGTGATAAACAAACAAAACAATGACCAGGCTTTTAAAAAGAAAGATTGCTGGCATTCCCAGTGTGTTGGATATCACCCATGGGCTGTAGGCAATTTGAGTCTGTATCATTTTTCTACTGCAAACATTTTATAGAAAATACTTTTTTTCTTTCACATATACTTTATTGCCAAAAGTATTGGGACACCCCTCCAAATCATTGGATTCAGGTGTTCTGTGAGGAAATGTCCTTGTTTCTAAATATTTCACAGTCAACTGTTAGTGGTATTATAACAAAGTGAAAGCAACAGGAAACAACAGCAACTCTGCCACGAAGTGGTAGGCCATGTAAAATGACAGAGCGGGGTCAACGCATGCTGAAGTGCACAGTCCATAGAAGTCGCCAACTGTCTGCAGAGTCAATAGCTACAGACCTCTAAACCTTATGTGGCCTTCAGATTGGCACAACACTGCGTAAAGAGCTTCATGGAATTGAGTTTCCATGGCCGAGCAGCTGCAATCAAGCATTACATCACCAAGTGCAATGCAAAGCGTTGGGTGCAGTGGTGTAAAGCACGCCGCCACTGGACTCTAGAGAAGAGGAGACATGTTCTCTGGAGTGATGAATCACACTTCTCTGTCTGGCAATTCGATGGACGTGTCTGCTTTTGGCGGTTGCCAGGGGAACGTTACTTGCCTGACTGCATTGTGCCTAGTGTTAAGTTTGGTGGAGGGGGGATTATGGTGTGAGGTTGTTTTTCAGGAGTTGGACTTGGCCCCTTAGTTCCAGTGAAAGGAACTCTCAAGGCATCAGCATACAAAGACATTTTGGACAATTTCATGCTCCCAACTTTGTGGGAACAGTTTGGGGATGGCCCCTTCCTGTTCCAACATGACTGTGCACCAGTGCACAAAGCATGGTCCATAAAGACATGGATGAATGAGTTTGGGGTGGAGGAACTTGACTGGCCTGCACAGAGTCCTGACCTCAACACGACAGAACACCTTTGGGATGAATTAGAGTGGAGACTGTGAGCCAGGCCTTCTCATCCAACATCAGTACCTGACCTCACAAATGCGCTTCTGGAAGAATGGTCAAACATTCCCATAGACACACTCCTAAACCTTGTGGACAGCCTTCCCAGAAGAGTTGAAGTTGTTATAGCTGCAAAGGGTGGGCCAACTCAATATTGAACCCTACAGACTAAGACTGGGATGCCATTAAAGTTCATGTGCATGTGCATGCAAAGCCAGCAGTCCCAATACTTGGGAATATAGTGTATGTCCTCTTTATACCTGCATATATTCCATTGCATAGTAACATAGTAGTTAAGGTTGAATAAAGACACAGGTCAATTGAGTTCAACCAATGTATGCGATTGAGTGTGTTTGTATAAATACTTGACTCTAGTAATTCCCATATCCTTGTATATTTAGTGAACTAAGCAACTCATCAAAACGTTTTTTGAATGTATGCTATCAGCGGATACTGCTGACTGTGGAAGGGAATTTCACATGTTTACTACTCTCACAGTAAAGAACCCCTTGCACAGTCTAAGATTATGTTGCCTATCTACTAAACTCTTGTTGTGCCCTCATGTCATCAATACAGTTCTCGCTGTAAACTTCTTATTCTGGATGGCCCCATTAATGACTTTGAAAATTGCAATTAGCTCCCCTCTTTAGCGCCTCTTTTCTAAGCAGAATTAGTTTAATCTCTGGAAGCAATCTTCATAGTTCAGGCCTTCCATCCTTTTATTAATTTTGTAGCCCTTCTCTGGACTTGCTCAAGCACAAGGACATCGTTCCTGATGGTTGGTGACCAAAACTGAACCACATACTCAAGGCAAGCCTGAACCAGTGATTTAAATAGTGGTAAGATTATGTTTTTTTCCTTGCCAAAACCCCTCTTTTAATGCAGGATAGTATCCTTTTGGCTTTGCTTGCATGCTGCTTGGCATTGCATGCTATTGCTGAATCTGTGGTCTATGAAGACCAACAGATATTTCTCCATGTCTGACTTCCCCAATGGAGCACCCTTAAGTAGTAGTTTGCATGCAGGTTCTTTGCTCCCATGTGCATTACCTTGCATTTTTCAATATTAAATCACATTTGCCATCTTGCAGCCTACGCCTCAATTTTATTTAGATCTTGTTAAAGTAAATGTTTGTGTCTTCTTGAGAATTTACTGCCCTACAAAGTTTGGTATCATATGCAAACACAGAAATGCTGTTGAGGCGCATGTTGAATAGTCTTTAGTCATTAATAAATCCAGTTTTATTATTCTAGTATATTTGTTGCTTATTAGTAACAACTATTTTATGATGTGGTCAGCCGCCTGTGTATGTATTCATCGATTTAATACTGTAAGTTTATGTCTGTTCATAAAATGTTGCTATTATGAGACTGGCTAACGGCATAAAAGCAGTATACTGATATTTAGCATGTGTCATGAAATAACTTTATTTGCTATTAAATATTATGCATAATATAACATTCCAAGTAGGCAAATTATCAATAGATTAATTTTGAAGAAGAAAAAAATAAACTAAATAATCAATAATGTATTATCAAAGCTCGGTAAATATGGGTTTGAATGATATTGTGGGCTATAAATAAACAGTTAAATAATATTTTTTTCATATAATTACACCTAATTGTTCTTTCTAATTTTTACTTACTGTTACAATAAGGTTTTCATTTTAACATCAGATAAATAGAAATATATTTTCACATTAAAGGAGTGATAATAGAACCCCCTGTATATAAAAACACATGAAGGCTATAGAGCACTGAGTCTAAATATTTTTCTTAGGACCAGGTGAGAAGAAGGTAATTCTAACAATCTCTTGATTCCATATGGTGCACAGTTTCACAAAAATGTCTGCTTTTATGAGTGTAATTTTATTTACCAATGAGCACCATTTGTACTAAGCAATGCAAAATTATACTGTGAACAGCATTACAGTGTCTTTCTGAAGCTATAGTGGTCTTTTAATTTGCTTCATAGATATGCATTTATTTTGTAATTAATTCAGAACCCAGTCCTTTACACAAAAATTATGTTTACTTCTAAAACTGTTCACTTTCACAAAATCTATAGTTTTCCATACCATTTTATGTTATAGTATTCTTGGACAATACATGCTTTCATACTAGTATTAATATTAACAACGTACACAGATAACTGTTTTTAGATTTTTCTTTTAAAATACAAAAAAAAGAAAACATCTGAGATTATGACTAAATACAGGCAATGTTAATAAATGCAAGTAAAAAAAAAGATATAGCCACCACCTAGTGTGATATAAATGTAACACCTAACAGTCACACAAAAAATACTTTAATACAACAAAAGGAAAAAGTATTACAATAATACACAACATTGTAAAAAAAGTAAAATAATTGAAAAAGCTCCAAATGGCTGTCAATCCCATGTGACAAGCATTTGCTGAGCAACGTGTGCATGCACAGGTTGGCCTTTCCTACCTAAGGAAGAATGTTCTATGATTAAGCTGCCCACAATCTGCCAGAATTTGAAAATGCTCTTACTGTTGTTTTTAAAATGATTTGTTATGGAAAATCATAGGAAAATTATCCCTATTACGTTTCTACATGCATCCTACCCTTTTTGACCTAAATACCCATCTAGAAAGGTGCCTAGGCTATTGTGGAACTTCAGGGAATCACCCGAACACATAGGGGTATATTAATTAATGATGAACTGAACAATTAGCCCAGTAAAGTAAAGTATAAAAATATATTAGGTGAGATTTGATTTTCCCTGCACTCCCCAGTCACATTCAACCTTTTTTCAATAGGTTAAATGTGCACCAGGCAAATGCAGCTGCTCATAAACAGCCACCAAAACTTACATGTACAATGTCAGTCAACATTCCAGATAGCCTGCAATTGAATCTGCCAGCCCATGGTACTGAAACTGTGTATAAACAATGTCCTAAAAATAGGCTGGGCTGGTATCCCCATAGCAAGGGAGCTATGAGTGTCTGCCATCTACTTATCTTAGTTAAATGCAAAGGGGTGGTCAAACCAATTTTTTTTTACTTAAAAAGTTGAATAAATAGTCAAAAGAGATTGCACAAACACACAATCCCACATTCACTACACCCCCAATTCCCTTATCCCCATTTATTCCCAAAATATTCAAAATATAAAGATCAGGTATGTGTTCGGCAGAAACTGTCTAGACAGTGTACAAGCACTTCAGAAAGCAGCAAATTGAAAGAGCTTTGCAGTGAGGGCCTTTTTTTACTGTATCTAGTGCCAACAGCACTGTTGTGATCTGTAGTCCCTGCCTGCAGCATATCAGCAGTGCTAGACGTACCAGCTATTTGGGAGCTTAAATGGAGCCTCAGTACCCACTCTACATTAAAAATGTGGGCCATGGCTGGAGCATGCCGTAGTACAATCCTTTATATCCAACAAGACCCAAACAGCCCAGGCACTGTGCCAGAGGCTGTAATAGAGAAGGCATGCAGGCCATTCCTAGATCTCACCTCCACCAGCACCCACTCTCTGGCATCAGAAGTAGGGAATATAGAGGCTGATTGGGACCTTAGATCCCACAAATAAACCTCTCTCTACTAAAAATTATCTGGCAGAGTTCCTTAAAGGGATACAAACTTCATTTAAACAGGAACTTGGATGGATGGCTTGATTCAATAAAGAGCTAATAAAAGTTAAACATATAGCCCAATTGTAGTGCTTTCTGTAAGCAAAGGGGTTGCATTTTGTTAATAAAAGGCATTAGAAAAGTATCTGTCACATACTTCTCAGAGCTTGAAGTGAAGAGGTAGGCCTCTCTTACAACTATGGTCCCAAGACACCTGGATAGCGGAGCAAGGGAATCAGGGCACAGAGGGGCACAAGTGCCTAAAGACTGAAGAGAGAAGTGCAGTCTTAGATGACAAATGTACATCAGTAGGCAATGAAGATGATGCATGTCTAATGAACGTAGATCAGGTGGTGGCAAGGTTAGGAACAGGCCGAGTCAAAACCAGATGGGTGATGCAGTACCAGGCAGAAGACCGGATCATAGTTGGAGAACAGGCTGAGGTCAATACCAACAGAGAAGCACAGTACAAGAACAGCAGGCAGAAGCAGAGTCAGGAACAAGCAGGGGTCAGGAATACAGAGGATCAGCCAAATGGTCAGGACGAGCCAGGTCAGCAAAAGGTATGGAACACAAGATCACCGATGATCACTCAGCACTGGACATCAGGAGGACACAGTTTAAATAGCTCATCTGGCGCTAGAGTGTGTAGCATTTGCACAAGTGTGCAAGTGCACATGTGCATATCTGCGCAGAGTCGCATGCACAGGCCTGACTCCATGGGCCAAACCGTGTGCACACCCATGTGCAAACGTCCCCGTAATGCCACTGACAGAGGCTCCTTGACAGTATCCAATCCCCAGAGGACAATGGTGTTTGATCCCCCCTAAAATGTCTGGTAGGAATTGAGTGGGATCCCATGCTTTATTTTATTGTTTCAGTGGACTGTCAAATGTTAAAAAGAAAAACGTATTTTTTTTTCTAATGCCACTTTGCTACAACAAACATCCCAAATCAAGAAATAACGAAAATATCTGAAATTAACCAACATTTTTGCTAGCATACATGTCTAGTGGCTACAGTATAACTTTTAGATTTTATTGGACTCAATTGAAAATTACTTTATTTGAAAATAAGTATCCTTTTAAAAAAATGTTTAAAGAAAAAACATTGTGGGGTCCCCTCCCAAACAATACCAGATAATTTAGGTTTGGTAGGAATGTTAGGAGGGACCCCTATTTTTAAAAAAATAAAAAAGTGTGGGATTCCCCCCAAAAGTCATACCAGACCCTTTAGGTCTGGTAGAAATTTTAAGAATGAACCCCAAGTTAAAAATAAAAAAAATGTGTGGGATTCCCCCCAAAATCATACCAGGCTCTTATGGTCTGGAAGGAATTTTAAGGAGGAACCCAACCCCAAATATGGGGGGGGGGGATGGGGTCCACCCTAAAATTCCCAACCAGACCCTTGATCTGAGCACAGGCCTGGCAGGCAGGAAAGGGGGGACAAGCGAGCACCCATTTTCCCTGCCATACCAGGCTGCATGCCCACGGCACTGGTAAGGGTGCTTTTCCAGGGCCCCCTGGAAAAGCACCTTGCCCCATGCCAATGGGAACAAGGCCCTCTTCCCCCACAGTTCCTGGGGCATTGGTTGTGGGGGTGCAGGCAGGGGGCTTGTTCACATCAGGGTTCCCCTTTAATACGGGGCACCCAGATGCTGCCCCCCTTGTAAATCAGTAAGGGGTACTTGTACCCCGTCCCATTCACTAAAGGGTTAAATAAAATGTAAAACAGAGGCCAGACTTTTGAAAAATCCTTTATTTGATAAAAAAAAACAAAACAAAGGAAGTCCTTTATTTTTAAAAAAATTGATCCACCGACTTAATACAGGGTCAATCACGACATCCAGCGTTGTCCACAACGATGGCGACTCGACAAAATAAAAATATTAAAATGATAAATAAATAAAAAATAATAATAATAAAACTTGACGCCCGCCAACTTATTCGCACGTGACGAACTCCCGCCGCAGAATGACATTCTGACAGATGCTGCAAAATATAAACAATTAGGCAGAGCTAGCGGTGGCATCACTGCTAGCTCCGCCCAACTGTCTACATTTGTCTCCCACCTGACAGTCTGCCGCAGGTCCCAGAGGAATCAAAATAAAGGGGTGGAGCCAGCTGTGATGGCATGGCTGGCTCCACCCAGTTGTCATTTAATGAAAGCCCAGTGTCCTCGATGATGCTGGGCTGTCATTGAAGGACAACAACTGTCATTTGCGTGGAGAATGGTCACCTTTGGCCGACCTTTCTCCAGACTTCGGCTGTGATTATGTCTCAGCCAAGCCAAAGCATATGGGTTTGGCTCGGCTGCCTTTGGCTCCTGTATGGGCTATTGTGAATAGCCCATACAGCAGCCCTCCAGTTTGACTGCACTGAAGGGCTCTGGCAGTGGAAGCGAGCCGAAGGATCAGCCAAAGCTATGGCTAGATCTTTCGGCAGGTAAGTGAATAACTTTCTTTGTGTTTAGTTGGTTGTATCTGCAGTCAGTTTGACTCTGTTTAGAAAAAATAGAAGTCAGCTGTTTCTAGGAATCAATCTTAACTTCTAAATACACCAGAATGCATGCAAATGCATGTAAACATGTGTAAACACAGATAGATGCATGTAAACACAATCCAATGCTAGGATTTGGTGCCAAATGCATCAAACATATATGCATGTAAATGCACATCATTTTATGCATCTAGAAGCATAAACACAACTTATAACCTGGCAGATTTTTCTCTGCAAATAGAGCACAAAAACACAAAAAGTGGCAAGAGTGAATGAAGCCTTAGATGTAGTAAAATATGTTACAACTTTGCATATGATTAATTGAGGTAAAGCTGTATTCATATTTACTTTAATTAGTTTTCATGTCCTAATTATTGGGAGATAGAGATTTTTTTTTTATATATCTAAATGTATATGTTTAAATTAGCATGGATTTTCCTTCTCAAAACAACACAAAGCAATGCAGTCCAATTGTGAGGTGGGATAGTTGGCCACATCCCATATTTTAGAATATTATACAGTAAGTGTTAGTTTATCTTCTTAATACAATTGGGATTCCAAAACTAGAATTCAGTGATTATTTACATTTTACCAAATGTTAATGTGTAATTTTTTTAGAAAAAAATATGTTTGGACAATGTAGTTAAAAAAACTTGTTTAGTATATATTTCCTATATCTGCTTTAAATCACAAAGAAATTTGGGATTAAGATATCACAGGCCAAAACATTTTGTTCCACTTTATAGTAACCTGTGTATTTGAAAAAATAGGTTGTAAAAATAGAAGATTGTGCAGTTATTTACTTTCTTAGGACTTTTAATGATTATGCTAGTGTTAAAATTACATGGAGATCAATATTTCATATAACATTAATGTCCTGAAATAAAATGTAAGGTATCAGCTCACTGCTTTATTGATGACTGGCCTCAATTGATTTCTTTTTGCAAATTGCATGCTGCAAAAGGTAATTTACTTGAAAATAAGAACTACACTCCATGAAAATTATAGTGTGTTTGTCCCATATATTTTCAATCTCTTTGACAGTTTGGTTCCTCAGACTGATTAAAGCAGCCTATTAAGGGACCATTGAAGCTTAATCATATAATTTATAGGCTTCCTTAAGATCTAACTACTACAGAAACCACTTATGCTTTAGCTGTCAGTTTGAAAGTCTCGAATATGATTAACAATTATTTCTTAGTCACTTCATTGCTACTGAAAAGGAATGCAGTGTTTAATTTAAATATATATTACAGTGATGCACTGCTTGTTTTAAATGTAAATCTATCTATATATATTTATGTAAAGCGGTGTTCCTTTCCTAGTACATTTCGTATGCATATTTATTTCTCCTTTGTAATCCTTGAATTTCATAAAGAGGGCAAATGAATAAAAAATAAAAACAGGCATAAGTATAAAAGGAAGCACTATTATTTATGCCCTGGAGGCAGATATGAATAAGCAGACTAAAAGTAATTTTACTAGTGATGACTGTGATACTTCACAAATAAATTTCCATTAATCATATTTTAATGTTTTATGAAATAAAGGCACACAAATGGAATTATTTATGTTTGGTCGAACAACACTGTGCTTCTAATGTCTTGTAAAAGTGCCGTTTGACACATGACAATGTTTCACCATTTACTTTTTATTATTACTTTTTATTTTTTTATATTTATTCTCTTATAGGACCTCTCCACTTTAATCTAAATTTGCCTCCTGTTACATGTATTCCTATATATCAACTATTTGGAAAGGTCTTTGTTTATGTTTAGCGTGAAAAAACACACTACCTTATAGAAAAGATTAAGCATTTAATGACTATTGTTTGATTGCTTAAAAATGATGACAGATTAAATATTTTGCTTCTGTTTATTATGTCACTTTTCTTTGCATTGCCTTATTAAATTGGTGTGCATGAATGTAATTATATGTGAATAGGAAGTTTTACATAGACCCATGTCCTTGTGTAATGGGGTAAGAGCATGAAAATTTTAGTTTAGAGAATGTGACCAATATAGTCCACTGTTATACTTGTGCAAGTATATCGCAAGGATAAATGAGAGTTTACTGTATTCTTATTATTATGTGTGTGTCGAGCACATCCGCCTCGTCATTATTTATTCTTGGTTCTTAGTGGTAATAACTGACCTGTTGTGTATAGTGCAGCAAACTTAGGGGGTTATTCACAAAGCTGCCGAAGGCAGCAGAGTAAATAACCCAGCCGAAGTGAAGTGAGCCGAACTACGTTCGGCTATTCACTCCGGCTCAGTACAGCTGATTTCAGCCGTACAAATGCTGAAATCAGCTGTACATCTGCTGCATTTGGCTGCACTTCGGTCAGCTGAACATGCTCTGCATGTTCGCCTGAGCTGAAGTGTAAAAGGACTTCGACTCAGCTGATCCAACATCTGGATCGACTGAGCTGAAGCTCTGGCAGGTCACTCGCTGCCATTTGCCCCTCTTCACATAGGTGCTGAACAGCAGTGAGTGAATAGCCAAATGCCACCGAGCGACATTCGGCTCGGTTATTCTGCTTGGTACCTCTGTGGTACCGAGCAGAATAGAAAATAGTGAAAATAGTAGGAAAAACGGTTTAAAATGTTATTAAAATGTAAATTAATAGTGAAATTAAAAAAAATAAAGATATTTTAAAAAGAAGATATTAATTAAACATTTGGGGAAGCTAATCTGTCACTACAACTGGGCGGAGCCAGCCATGAGATCACGGCTGGCTCCGCCCAGCTGTCATTTGCAGGGCTTACAGTCCAGCTGAAGCATGTGCCTTTGGCTCGGCTGAGCCACTCAGCCGCCTTCAGCCGCTGTACAGGCATATTGTGAATAGTCTGTACAGCAGCCCTTCGGTTTTACTGAACCGAAGGGCTGCGGCAGCCAAAGAGAGCCGAAGGATCAGCCGAAGCTATGACTGGATCCTTCGGCTCCTTCATGAATAACCTCCTTAGATACAGGCAGGACACAGAGTTACAAATATTTGTTCAAAAACAATAGTGTTTAAGTTAAATATATACTGGGGAAAGACATGTTAAATGTTTATATAATTTTCTTAATACATTTACATAGCATATTATGTTTAGTCAATTATTTATTTAATTGCTTTTAATGGTTGCTTTTGTAGCTCTGCCAAAATGAAGTTGAGAGCAATACTATATCTATAAATAGTCTGATTATAGAAGTGGTACACATTTATTTCACAGATGCCTTAAGGGCTTTCATAGCAAGCATGCAAAATGGAGTAAATGTCAATTTTCTTTGAGAATGTGACATTTGCTTCTGCAGGTTTAGCATGGTCATCTGGCAAAATAATGACTCGAAAATCCAATTTCATCATTTCTGTTTTATTATAAAAAGAAGGTTTATCAGTTTTGACCTCTAGTGACAGGTTATTTACAATGAAGTCTGTTTGTAATTCTTTCTTAGGAAATTTGTTGCTTAGTGGTCCCTTTCCTGCTGGAATGGCATTCATAAATTTTACATGGGTTTATTGTATTCATCAGAGACTGTAACAGTAACAAAGAAAAGTTAGTATATGCGATACTTTAGGTCAATGTAAAAGTAGTACAATTTGTTTTAGCATACAAATGATTCTGTATAAAAATGGAAATTGTATTGTACTAAAGTAAAATAAATAATGCACCTAAAGGGATAATATAGTTATACATTGTTTTACATATACAGGTGAAACTCGAATAATTAGAATATTGTGCAAAGTTCATTTATTTCACTAATGCAACTTAAAAGGTGAAACTAATATATGAGATAGACTCATTACCTGCAAAGCAAGATAATTCAAGCTGTGATTTGTCATAATTGTGATGATTATGGCTTACAGCTCATGAAAACCCCAAGAACCCCAAATCCACAACCTCAAAAAAGTAGATTATTACATGCAATCAATAAAACAAGGATTGTACATAGAACAATATCGGACCTCTGAAAAGTACAAGCATGCATATGTACTCAGTACTTGGTTTGGGCCCCTTTTGCAGCACTTACTGCAATTACTTTTGCACGATATTCTAATTATTCGAGTTTCACCTGTACATGTAAAAACATTACTTAAATAAAATTGTGTGCCAGGAAAAGTTGTATGTGACAAGAGTACCATCATTCTGTCTGCCTTTCAGCAGGGAAAGTTCATACTGAAAATGTAGCTTGCCTGGCACACATCATCATCCTGGTGGTGTCGAGGCTCCTAGTTAAGTACCAGGACTTACATGGTCTTCTAAGGTAGGACAAAAGAGTATGTAGAAACTTCAGGCAGGTACTCCCACTGTTTGTCTATCTAAAATTAAGTGACAACTCAAACTGCCTGCAAACAAACTGATATGCAATACACCCACCAATTGGAATGCCACCTTGGCCATGCTTCAGTGGTTACACTTACATCAGTAAGTAATCAACAAGTATTGAGTGACTATGACATAAGGACCGGCTCAAGGGATCTACTTTTTTTTCCCCATGTCAGAAGACCCTCCCCTAATGTCACAATCCCCATGGCGTCCCTGCTGGAGTACACACTCTGTGGTACAATGAAGTGAGCACTGCAGGTAGAAAAAAAACTCCCTTGTGTCTCAAGGTCCACAATTTCCTTTTTCTATCACTGTAAGGCAGTGCCAGGAATAGGAGGACTATGAAGAGGAGGGTTGCAGTGCTGAAGTTAAGGAGGAGGGCATTAGGCAGGCTTCCAGCGTTATGTTTCAGCCCTCCCGGGAGTTGTACATGGGTGGCTTGAGATGGTTGACGACAATGTTGCCCTCTGCCTCTGAGAATTTGTGGGTGGGTTCATTCATGCTATCATGTCTGCAATAGGACCCGAGGATTCATTAAGCAAAGGTACAATTACTGGTTGGACACCTTTTTGGATCCACGTTATAAGGGGAAAATAAAACATATGGAAAATGTGCTGCGAAGAAGAGTGACAGTATCTCCTTACATGGTCATGGTGGTTTGGATCCTTCTGTCACCTTCCTGCTGCCACCAGTTATAGGCAGTGCTTGAACCCTACGCTGGCTGAGTATATCCGGTAAAAGGGTGAATGTTGACAATCCTCAAAAGTGATGGCCCTCTTGAGCATTGGGTAACGCCGAAGGTAATGGTTTCTTCCCCCCTGTTTTAGCAAAGAAACATCCTCTCAACATCCATGTATCACTCAAGGTGCTCTGCACAATAATACAAGGCTCCAACTTTGTATCACCTCTCATAGCTACAGTTTCTCACTACGGTTTTGAAACAACCTGGCTCATATATAAAAATCCTTTTAAACAGCAGCCTTTCTTCAAAGCATAGTCACTAAATATCTGAGTTACTATCATAATATTTAATGTATGTGTGTATGTATATATATCTATATATATATATAGATATGTATATA
>NW_017307123.1:524315-531942 GCF_000935625.1 Nanorana parkeri
AAATATAATATATATATATATATATATATGTATGTATATGTAAAAAGCAACATTAGAGTGTAGATATTTTGTCCCCAAAATACTGTTCTGCCTATGTGTGCAGTATTTAATCATTTGCACTAAGCTCCATTTTGAACTGGGCCACCAACCACTGGCTGCTATGTCCCTGCAGCCTCTCTCTATCTCCGCTCCAGCAGTGGAATGTCTCTCTGTGTTCTCACATCCAATACACTGTATTGAACATAAGGACTTATGTGTTCTTAGACAGTCTGAGCAAAGGGGGCTGCAGGGACTGGTCTAGCAGCCAATTGGGACTGAGTTTCTTTGTTATTTTAGACCCTAGACCAAAATAAGCAATAAGTTACCTCAATTTTGCACATAAACACTGATTTTAATATCTGTAAATAATGAATACATTAGCCTCAAAATGCACATGTTTATGAGCACTGATTTTCAAGCACAAAGATTTGCAAACCCATGTTGTGCACGCAAAACAATTTTTTCATAGAAAAAAACAGAACAAGAAAGTTTTACTAAATAATTTTTAATTGAAAGAATCATGTGCAACAGGCAAATGGAAGACAGGCAAACTCATACTACCCTATGGTGAATATGGCCATATGCCTGTACAATTTTCTAGCAAATGCAGAATAGCTCATCAAAAGACAGCGTTATGGCAACAGTGCATTTTATACAATAATTGTTTTCTTAATGCTTGTGCTTCAACAAATGTATACTGTTATTTTTAGTTTTAGTCACTGTATCAGTTTCTATGTCAATATATTTTTTATTTCTTCATTATTAATTGTTTCAAAAACACACTCCAGTAGTGTTTTGGTACTTTAGCTCAAACACAAGGTAGTTATCCCCATGTATACAAAACCTAAATGTGATTCTGTTTTATTTCAAGGTAATATTAGTTACCCCTTTGCTTTTGTAGGGATGCATTACCTAAAACTATTAATACTTGAACTGCATTTTTCCGTTCTGTTTTCAGTGCTCAGAGTCTGTCCATGTTGTTTCAACTGCTAGACTCTGTGGGATCAGAGTGCTGTGTCAGGATTACATCATGGTAGGCCTTGACATTTCTTAGCCAACCACTGCTGAGCCTGCCATCAGTGGATTGGGTTTTGCTGTAACAAAACTCCTGTGCATGCTTACTTCTGGGGCTTTTTATACTGTAGTTTTTAGTCTTGCTACTAGTTGCTGGTCTTCTGCCATGACCTCAGGGTTCAGGTCCTCAGAGTTTACCATGTGCTACTGGATTCTACTGAATACCAAGAGGGACCTCACCCATGCTGATCTGGCTACAATCATGGAGTCACAGCAGAACAGAGGAAGGGAGTACCACATGGACTTTCACTGGTCTATCTACATAATGCAAGATAATGCAGTAGTTTATGGAGATGTTGCTGGGGACAATGGAGTAACACCTGAACCTCCACTGATCCACAGCTGCAGTCATACCTGGTACAGATAATAAACCGGAACCTCCGTTGTAATCGAGTTACTTCTGCCTGCTATGTGTGGATAAAATATATTTCCATGCAGGGACTTCTAGTTTAAAAGAAGATGCACTGCTGTTGGGTATTCCTGTCACCCCCCCATGTTCTGCTGTTTTTAATAAAACATTTAAAAGACATCTAAGGACTTCAGATGTCTAAGGACTTTTGTCATCACTGCAAACAGATGCAGCACTCTGCCTTGGGACAAAGTTTCCTCAATTGGAAGTCCTACTTGCACCACCCAAGTTTGGGCAGAGGCACTGCCATGAGAGACTTTATTAGGGTCTCATACTCCCACTTTGTGGAGGCTTAGCCTTGTTACCTCACATGTGCATGGTATTTTAGTAACCTAAAGAGAAAGCAACTAAACTGCTTAACAATATGGCTACACTTTTAAAAACCATTACAAACACACCTAATAACATGCACTTCATTAAAAAAACTAATTCGAACATTTTCACCATAGGGGAAAAAAACACTCTGCATATTTTAAAGGCCCAATTGCAAATACTTACCTCCCAAACCTTTTCTTAAATCTGCTAGTTCAATACACTACCAGTCTGATGGTAATGCTGTTTAAAAAAATTCTAATAACACATGTAGAAATAAAAAAAATATGTTTACTGTAAAAGCAACAATGATAAACACATTTTCACCTGACATTCACAATGTTGACTATTATATTGAGCTGTGGCTGCAAACTCTTAACCCAAGAATGACAAGATAATCAATGAGGGCCTGTTCACACATCTACAACAAACAATTGTTTTCTATGTGTCCCAGTCATATCACAATGTAGGTGGGATGGGTAGGGTGCTTCTCTAAAATTTAAACATGCTGCATTTTATCACAGTACAATGGATCCTGCCGCAGGTGCAAAGACACACACACTACTACTGTCACAGCACACTAGCCTGTCCAATGAATTGCAGCATTTCAGCAGATGAGCTAGTGTTAACAGGCACTCATAGCTGTACATGAGCTTAAAATATACATTATTGTGGCCCTGATAAACCTGCATCCGCTATCTGTCCATGTATCAGGACAGATATCTGCTGGTCTTAAGGTCCCTTGGCATAATTTAGACAGATTGCTTTTATTGGCATAGAAATTCTAATATTACCTTTGTAAGCTGATAACCTGCCTGTGTATGGCCACCAAGGCTTCTCTGTCTGTATTGTGTCTCTGAGAGAACTCTCCTGTCTCCGGTTTTAATCATCTTTCTCCCATTACCTAAAATGTTTACATGAAATTTTCTTCTGAATGTGTTTCCAGGGCAAAAGGATTATTGCAAATGTGGTGCTTATGCATTAAAAATAAGGTATTATTTCCATACAAATTAAAACAAAGTCATACATTTTATGCACATATTTATTATACGATGATCACACACTTATCATGATGCATGTTGATTACACCATTTCCCTCTAGCTATGTCAAAGTCTGGCTTATAGTAGTCTTTATGGTTAACACTAAAAGGAACCTTGGTATATAATAGTTGGAATTGAAATGAAAAATGGCTTCTATCTACACTGGCTCTAGTATCTGTGTGCATGTATGCATGCATGTGAGATAGGGGTCCCTGGTTCAAATCCCTGCAAGATCACTATCTGCAAGGAGTTTGCATGTTCTCAAAGAAATATATATGTTCCCTGTTACCTCTTTTTGAAACAAAAAGAGGTAACAGTGTTCCAAGTAAGGATCACTGAAAAAGTGGTTACTGAATAGACCGAGACCGATAATTTCTTATAAAAGTATAAACTTTATTGTGAGACAAAACATCAAATACCGCACCGTCAACACCGCTTCTCAATGATTTCATAAAAGAACAACGTTGTTCATAACACTCAAACACTCATTCACTCATACTAAGGGCCCCACACAGCCTACGGCAAAGTAGAATCCTCGAGGGTTTAAAAGAGGGAATAGTCCTAGTTAAGCACCTGATTTCTATCAGTAATTATGCCCCTAATAGACGATGATATTGGATCAAAGAAATTGGAGTTGCAGGTCTACTTAGAGATGCAACTTGCACCGATTCTTTCTGCAAGCGATACATCCAAAATTGTAATGGGTAGTGTCTGTTTGTTGATTTATTTGAGAAAGGAAGTCTCTGTAATTAATACGACCTATGGATGATACGATCCGGTTGAATCAAGTATGTATTCATTGACCTCCGTATACAGGCACCTCTCGTTGATCTATTTTTTTGGGTGTAACATTCACTTTGTTTTTTAAGTTATTATAGCTTTCCCATAGTAGTAAGTTCCTCCTGATATTGGGTATATTCGGGGGGGAGACCTGTACAGGACTATTTTTTGCTGTTTTATAGTCGATCGTACTCACAGTTAGTTGTCTCGTACCCCTCTTTTGTGGATCTGGAAAGTCCTGTAATTCATCGTTGCCACTGATGTTGTAGGGAAGTTCGGTCTGGTTCGTGACTCAAAGAAACATATGTCTTTCCATCGTCGTTGTTAGTGGATCAAGATCCTCAAGGGAGCTGCCATCTGTGCAGGTCACATAGTATGTGTATAATACATTCAAGGGTGGAAGCGTTTCGCCTCGCCCATCGGAGCTTCGTCAGCACCTTGTGGATGGCTGGTGGGTAGTTGCCTTAAATAGCCCTTTCACACCTGTTAGGTAGTTACATCACTCAGCTTTCGGTAATTGCATAATTCAGCTTTACATCCAGAATGTATGTTTCTTGATAGAGTGTTAATGAGAGCTACGTTTTTGTAAAAAACACATATCAACTGCCTATTCTTTCATACCGAAAGCATTCAACAGAAAGGAGTGTTCCTAGTCGAACAACATCTAACTATATAAAACTGCCATATTTAAAATGGAAGAGTGAGTGATTCAATTGATATATACATCTAAGAGAGCAATAGTATATTTGCATTATTATTTTATTAGGGAATATTTATTTAGAGGAAGACACTCAGGTTAATTTCATTATTCAGGCCTGCGGGCAGAGTAGGGTATTGAGCCTGTACACCCACATCTTTTCTTTCTGTAGGAGTATTTTATCAAAATCTCCTCTTCTTGATGGTAGGTTTAAGACATAAATACCCTTTACCTTCAGGCCTTTTAGGGAGGAACTATGGTGATCTGCAAAGTGTATTGCTATGGGGCTGTCTATGTCCTTATTTTTTATATCCCTTAAATGTTCTCCTATACGTATGCGTAACTGTCGTTTTGTTTTCAAACTAGCATTTTGAAGGTAAAATATACTAAAATTTAATTTAGTGCACAGAAACAGAATATTAAAACCAATTTTTATTAAAATATAAAATATGGGGTTGTGTTGGGTAAATATATACCAAACACTTCAAAATTGCATGCACCCATGAAATAGCAAAAAAAACTACAATACCCAAAAATTCCCATAGGCAACACTTTGAAACCTTTTACTGCTCATCAGTTTAGTGTTAACTGTGATTGATTAGCCTTGAATTATTGCTGTCATGCTGATGTTTACAGTAATATGTAACTGCAGTTGTTTGCATACGTAGGCACACCCGGCGCATGCATTTGTGTGTACGTGGGGGCATGTGACTTTTTAAAACATTTTTGTGTTTTTTAGAATCTTTTTATGTGACTTTCATTATTAATTCTTTTACAGTTGACTTTATTGTTATCACATAGGGGGATAACAAGCCTCCTATGTAATAGCAAATAGGATGTAACAGGTCCTCTTTATGGAGATACGAGGGGTCTATTAGACCCCTAATGTCACCTAGGAACAACAAAAAAGCTGATGAAGAAGCAATCTGCTTCATTAGCTTCTTCTCTGGCTACAGCAGCAGGAGAAATGACATACTGAAATCAGAAGTGTTGTAATACACATCACTTATGGTTTCATTGATTGGAGGGGAGATCAGCAGCTGTAAGTGTGCTGATCTCTCTTCGATCAAAGTGTACATACCTGTCCCAAGCCTGCACGGGCGGCAATGAAGCCCGGGATAGCCAGTGGCAGAAGGGGTGCAGACTCCCTGGGACCCTACAAGTGATCGGGTGGCTATATAGTCATCCATTCACTTGTATGTGAACAGCCATTGTTGGCTGTTTAAGATGTTACCAAGATCAGACACAGCCGAGTCAAACACATATGCTTCGGCTTGGCACAGCCGAGGACACACACCGAAGCGCACCGACTCCCTGCAAGTTTGTAAAAGAGAGATTGCAAAAAACAGTGTGGGGCCCCTTCCCAGTTCATACCAGAACAAAAAAAATTTGTGCGTTTTCCTTCAAAAGTCATACCAGGTCACATGCCCTCGGCATTGGGAGAGGGCTTTTCCAGGGGACACCCCCTGAAAATGCACCTTGTCCCAATGCTAATGTGGACAAGGGTCTATTCCCGACAACCCTGGCCTGCTGGAGCATGGAGGAAGAGAGGACTGGAGCTTCAGAGACACTGGAGCTAGAAGAGTGAGATTGCTAGAGTATGCTAAGAGAGCAGGAGTATACATAGACTGCTGGGCACTTTTACTATATTAATCTATTATGTGCTGGGCACTGTTGCTGTAATAATCTACTGTGCACTGTTGCTGTAATTAATCTGCTGGGCAATGTTGGTGTAATAATCTGCTGGGTTCTGTTGATGTGTTAATCAGCTGGGCACTGTTTCTGTAATAACCTAGTTGACACTGTTGCTGTAATAATCTACTGGGCATTTTGACTGTAACAATCTTCTGGGCACTGTTGCTGTGATAATCTACTGTGACTGTGATAACTGATGTCTACTGTAAATGTAATAACTGTTGAGCACTGCAATGTGATAACTGCTGAGCACTGTTACTCTTAATGTGATAATTTGCTGTGCTTTGTGGCTGTAATAACTGCGTGGCACTGTCATTTTTGCTGTGATAACTGCTGGGTACTGTCTTTTCTGTATTGCTGTGTAATTACTTTATCACTGATATCTGTTGGGCACTGTATTGCTGGGTACTGTGAGTATGGCTGGGCATTGTGAGTGCTGACATGTACTGTACATACTAATGGGATCTGTGAGTACTGGGCACCGTGTGTACTGCTGGGGCACTGTAAGTACTGCTTATCAGTATAATGCTGGGTAATCAAAGGTAGTACTTTCCAAAATACTGCCAGTGCCATGGGCAACATCTGGGAGGCAGAGCGAAAAAAAAGAGTTGAACAAGTGTTTGTGCAACTGGTGTAAAAAAGAGGCATTTGAGTTCATGGAGCACTGGGATGAATTTTCAGTTGGCTATAGGCTCTGTAGTAGAGACGGACTGCATCCAAATGGAGAGGAAATGAGGGGTAAAATAGTTGGAAGACTGGAGGAGCTTTTAAATTAGAATATGAGGGAAGGGAATGGAAACAGGTATGTCAAATGGAAAGCAAGGATCAAAAAGGGCACTTAAAGGTAGAGGGGTATGAAATTATGGGGAGAAAAAGGGCTCATCCCAGTCAAACAAGTTAATAGGGAAGTAACCTTACTAATGTTCGATATAGAATATAGTTGTGATTCAGAATTGTACAACAAAAAAACACATACCATTAGCACTAAATTCAAATGTATGTACATGAATGCTAAACGTCTAACAAACAAATTGGAGGAGCTTTAACTTCTACTACACAGGGAGGACTTCCACTTTGTAGGCATAACAGAAAGGTTGACAGCTCTCATGACCGGGCAGTTAATATACAAGTGTATTTTAGAGGGTTACGTTTATGCATGTATGTGAAGAGCAATCTGAAAGTGCATATGCGAGACAACCTCACTAATGAGTGTTGGATCAGCCAAAGCTACAGCTGGATCATTTAGCTCAGGGGTGCCCACAATGTTTTGTGTTAAGATCTACTTTTCAAATGACAAGCTACACAAGATCTACCAACGAAAAAAAACCCCTCCCTCGCTCTGTCTTTCCTCGCTCTCTCTCCTTGCTCTCTTTCCTGGCTGTCATTCCTCGTTTTCTCTCCTGGCTGTCTCTCTTTGCTCTCTTCCCTGGCTGTCTCCTTGCTCTCTTCCCTGGCTCTCTCTCCTTGCTCTCTTCCCTGGCTGTCTCTCCTCTCTCTCTTCCCTGGCTGTCTCTCCTCTCTCTCTTCCCTGGCTGTCTCTCCTCTCTCTCTCTCCTCTGGCTGTCTCTCCTCTCTCTCTT